>NC_052511.1:46884395-46955972 GCF_014356525.2 Nilaparvata lugens | reverse complement strand
AGCTCAGCTTCTGTACTAAATTTGAACAATTTCTGTTCATTTGTTCTCGATAAATCTGAGAAACGCTAAAAAAAACGCTGGAAAAACGCAGATTTTGGGCGTATCTTTGCGTTATTCGAAATCCTCCTAACACAACATTATTACACCATAGCTTAGCTTCTGTACTAAATTTGAACATTTTCTGTTCATTTGTTCTCGATAAATCTGAGAAAAAGCAAAAAAACGCTAATTTTGGGCGTATCTTTGACGTTATTGCAAATTCATTCTAACACAACATTACTACACCATAGCTTAGCTTCTGTACCTACTGAATTTGAACAATTTCTGTTCAATTGTTCTCGATAAATCTTAGAAAAAGAAAAAAAACGCTAATTTTGGGCGTATCTTTGACGTTATTTGAAATTCCTTCCCAACAACATTATCACACCATAGCTTAGCTTCTGTACTGAATTTGAACAATTTCTGTTCAATTGTTCTCGATAAATCTGAGAAAAAGCAAAAAAACTCTAATTTTGGGCGTTTCTTCGGCGTTATTGCAAATTCCTTCTAACATAACATTATTACACCCTAGCTCAGCTTCTGTACTAAATTTGAACATTTTCTGTTCAATTGTTCTCGATAAATATGAGAAAAAGCAAAAAAAAAGCTAATTTTGGGCGTATCTTTGACGTTATTGCAAATTCCTTCCAACACAACATTATTACACCCTAGCTCAACTTCTGTACTAAATTTGAACATTTTCTGTTCATTTGTTCTTAATAAATCTGAGAAAAAGCAAAAAAACGCTAATACTTTGGGCGTATCTTTGAGGTTATTGCAAATTCCTTCTAACATAACATTATTACACCCTAGCTGAGCTTCTGTACTAAATTTGAACATTTTCTGTTCATTTGTTCTTAATAAATCTGAGAAAAAGCAAAAAAACGCTAATATTTTGGGCGTATCTTTGCGTTATTGCAATTACTTCCAACACAACATTATTACACCTAGCTTAGCTTCTGTACTAAATTTGAACATTTTCTTTTCATTTGTTCTTAATAAATCGAGAAAACGCAAAAAAAACGCTAATTTTGGGCGTATCTTTGACGTTATTTCAAATTCCTCCAACACAACATTTTTACACATAGCTTAGCTTCTGTACTAAATTTGAACAATTTCTGTTCATTTGTTTCGATAAAGCTGAGAAAGTGCAAAAAAACCGCAGATTGTGGGCGTATCTTTGGAAATTTTTCCAAATCCGTTCTTAGTGCGCCTCTAAAGGGCCAACTGAACATACCTACCAATTTGAACGTTTTTGGTCCGGTAGATTTTTAGTTCTGCGAGTGAGTGAGTCCGTCAGTCAGTCGGTCAGTGCCATTTCGCTTTTTATACATAGATATAATAAAGGAAATAATTGGCTTGTAAGGTGCGTACAGATATACGCGCCACGAACATGAGCAACTCACTTTTTATCAGCTGATGCCAAGCTTTTTATATCTGTATCTATTACCGTCTCTGTGAAAATACAAATATAGTCAGCTGATTAAAAGTGAATTGCTCATGTTCGCGGCAACACTATGTCTCAACTACTCAACTGATTAACTTGAAATTTTGCATATGGATTCTTAATTTACCGAGTATGGTTATAGGCCTACTTTAAATTCTCGAATGTTTCAGTAGGTCAGGTTTTCAGTATGTCAAGTTTTCAATTAGAACATCGCGGAGCACGAGGTACCTGCTAGTATCATATTAATATAGAAATATATGGCCATAGAATAGGACTAATTTCATCTAATTAATTTATATTCATCTATACCTCTCTGTAAATAAACAATGTAACCCTTCTTTGTGAAAATAATCAAGGGTTGAATTTAGTGAAGTGAACAACTACAATGAACACTACGCATTTGAAGGTCTAATTATTATTCAAGTTGAATTCAAAGTAATGTTGTTTTAAGGCCAATAAAATTTTATTCTTGATTCTTGAAAGACTAGACGTTCATGCGTCGTAAAAACCATTCAGAATATATATAGGAAAGCAGTCTTGTAAATATATAGTCATATAATATCATGCACTAAATCATCTTACTCCAAAACAAGATCTTACATACACGGTTTATCAATCAATTATAGAATTTTAGTGTCTGATTTCCTTGTACAACTGGATAAACCTTCCTTCCAGCTCAGTTGACTGCGTCACGAACGAGACCATAGGTGGAGAAGAAGTTGACGAAGAAGAAGAAGAAGTGGAAGGAGGAAAAGAAGCTGAAGAAGAAGAAGAAGAGGGTGGTTGGAGGATGATGAGGAGGAGGAAGAGCAGGAGAAAATGAAGAAGAGGAAGGAGAAGGGGAATTGGGAGAAAAGAGGAGGAGGAGAAGAAGAAGAGAAGAAGAAGGAGGAGAAGGAGAAGAAGACAGGAGAAGAAGAAGAAGAAGAAGACGAAGAAGAAGAGAAGAAGAAGAAGAAGAGAAGAAGAAGAAGAAGAAGAAGAAGACGAAGAAGAAGAGAAGAAGAAGAAGAAGGCAGAAGAAGAAGAAGGAACAAGAAGAACAAGACAGAAGAAGAAGAGAAGAAGAAGAAGAAGAATAAGAAGAAGAAGAAGAAGAAGAAGAGAAAAGAAGAAGAACAACAAGAACAAGAAGAAGAATAGCAATAAGAAGAAGAAAGAGAATAAGAAGAAGAAGAAAAGAAGAAGAAGAACAACAGAACAAGAAGAAGATAGCAATAGAAGAAGAGAAGAAAAAGAAGAAGAAGAAGAATAAGAAGAAGAAGAAGAAGAAGAACAAGAGAAGAAGAGAAGAAGAAGAACAAAAGAACAAGAAGAAAAAGAAAAAGAGAAAGTAGAAGAAGGTGATGATGATAATGATGAATGACGGAGAGAACAGAAACGACGAAATGTATGGTGGGGGAGGAGGCAAGAATGGAAAAGAGTAGGAAGAAGCTGAGGATGTGAAGAGGAGGAGTGGGAGAAGAGGGAGAGAAAGAGGAGAACAATATCTTTGACGTTATTTCAAATTCCTCCAACACAACATTTTTACACATAGCTTAGCTTCTGTACTAAATTTGAACAATTTCTGTTCATTTGTTCTCGATAAAGCTGAGAAAGTGCAAAAAAACGCAGATTGTGGGCGTATCTTGGAAATTTTTCCAAATCCGTTCTTAGTGCGCCTCTAAAGGCCAACTGAACATACCTACCAATTTGAACGTTTTTGGTCCGGTAGATTTTTAGTTCTGCGAGTGAGTGAGTCCGTCAGTCAGTCGTTCAGTGCATTTCGCTTTTATAATACATAGATATAAAGGAAATATTGGCTTGTAAGGTGCGTACAGATACGCGCCACGAACATGAGCAACTCACTTTTAATCAGCTGATGCCAAGCTTTTTATATCTGTATCTTACCGTTCTCTGTGAAAATACAAATATAGTCAGCTGATTAAAAGTGAATTGCTCATGTTCGCGGCAACACTATGTCTCAACTACTCAACTGATTAACTTGAAATTTTGCATATGGATTCTTAATTTACCGAGTATGGTTATAGGCCACTTTAAATTCTCGAAGTTTCAGTAGTTCAGGTTTTCAGTATTCAAGTTTTCAATTAGAACATCGCGGAGCACGAGGTACCTGCTAGTATCATATTAATATAGAAATATATGGCCATAGAATAGGACTAATTTCATCTAATTAATTTATATTCATCTATACCTTCTCTGTAAATAAACAATGTAACCCTTCTTTGTGAAAATAATCAAGGGTTGTAAATTTAGTGAAGTGAACAACTACATGACAACAACTACGCATTTGAAGGTCTAATTATTATTCAAGTTGAATTCAAAGTAATGTTGTTTTAAGGCCAATAAAATTTTATTCTTGATTCTTGAAAGACTAGACGTTCATGCGTCGTAAAAACCATTCAGAATAATATAGGAAAGCAGTCTTGTAAATATATAGTCATATAATATCAGGCACTAAATCGTCATACTCCAAAACAAGATCTTGCATACACGGTTTATCAATCAATTATAGAATTTTAGTGTCTGATTTCCTTGTACAACTGGATAAACCTTCCTTCCAGCTCAGTTGACTGCGTCACGAACGAGACTATAGGTGGAGAAGAAGTTGACGAAGAAGAAGAAGACGTGGAAGGAGGGAAAGAAGCAGAAGAAGAAGAAGAGGATGGCTGGAGGATGATAAGGAGGAGGAAGAGGAGGTGAAAATGAAGAAGAAGAAGGAGAAGGGGAATTGGGAGAAAAGAGGAGGAGGAGAAGAAGAAGAGAAGAAGAAGGAGGAGAAGGAGAAGAAGACAGGAGAAGAAGAAGAAGAAGAAGACGAAGAAGAAGAGAAGAAGAAGAAGAAGAGAAGAAGAAGAAGAAGAAGAAGAAGACGAAGAAGAAGAGAAGAAGAAGAAGAAGGCAGAAGAAGAAGAAGGAACAAGAAGAACAAGACAGAAGAAGAAGAGAAGAAGAAGAAGAAGAATAAGAAGAAGAAGAAGAAGAAGAAGAGAAAAGAAGAAGAACAACAAGAACAAGAAGAAGAATAGCAATAAGAAGAAGAAAGAGAATAAGAAGAAGAAGAAAAGAAGAAGAAGAACAACAGAACAAGAAGAAGATAGCAATAGAAGAAGAGAAGAAAAAGAAGAAGAAGAAGAATAAGAAGAAGAAGAAGAAGAAGAACAAGAGAAGAAGAGAAGAAGAAGAACAAAAGAACAAGAAGAAAAAGAAAAAGAGAAAGTAGAAGAAGGTGATGATGATAATGATGAATGACGGAGAGAACAGAAACGACGAAATGTATGGTGGGGGAGGAGGCAAGAATGGAAAAGAGTAGGAAGAAGCTGAGGATGTGAAGAGGAGGAGTGGGAGAAGAGGGAGAGAAAGAGGAGAACAAGAGAAGGAGGAAAAGAAAAGAAGAAGAAGGCGTGAAGGATGAGTTGGAAGAGTAGGATTTAAGTAGGAGGAGAAGAAGGAGAAGAAGAGAAGAAGAAGAAAAACAAAAAGAAGATGAAAAGAACAAAGAAGAGGAGAAGAAGAAGAAGAGAGAAGAAGAGCGAAAGTGAGATGATGATTATGATGATGATGACGGAGGAGAACACGAAGAGCAGTAGATGGGGGGGAGGGGGGAAATTGAAAGGAGGAGGAAGAAGAAGGAGATGAAGAGCAGGTGTAGGAGGAGGAGTGGTGGATGGGGGAGGTGAAACAGCAAAGGGAAGAGGAGGAGAAAGGAAAAAGAAGAAGATTATGTGAAAGAGGAGTTAGGACGACTAGGATTTGAGTAGGAGGAGAAGCAGAGGAGAATACGTAGAAAGCAAGAAGAGGGAGGAGAAGAAGAAGAAGAAAAATAGGAAGAAGAAGGAGGTGAAAGAAGTGGTCGACGATAATTGTTGTAGCCAAAAGGAAATTCCGATAGGAGTGTGTGTCAAGCCGTAAGCACTGCCTTGCTGTCTGCTACATTCTATGAGTCATCAAATTTTTCAAAAATGTTTTAGTCTTTATTTATTTCAATAGGCTTGCGTCTCGCCAGACACTCCGTTTTAGGTATGACTCATTGAAAGTGTTCCAGATTCTCTATATTTCTATTGGTAAGCTCTTCTTAAAACCTGTGATTATTACAAGTCATTAAACATGTATTTGAGATTTTCCCAATTTCTTTTTGTACCTTACTTTCTTGAAGCCTGTGATTTCTGTGAGTCATTAGGATTGACTTGTAATTTTCTTAAACTGGTAAAGACACTTTCCAATCCGTGATAGGCAGGCCTATGATTCATAAGATATTTTTGAACTTTTTCTAAATTTTAATAACTTATAAGTACCGTAACTCCAACTTCTATTAGTGAAGCCTTCAACTTTTATGAGTCATCAAATATGACGTACTTGCAATTTTCCTAAGAGAAAAATCCGTAATACGCAACTTCACCAGATATTTTTGGAATTATCTCCTCTCAGTATTTGAGTTATCTACTATCACTAAAATCAATTTGAGTGGCTTGTGAAGTTCATTCTATTTGAATGAATATTTTACTTTCCTTGCCCTATTACCATAGGTAAGGAAAGTATTGCTTTCCAAAATATTTAAGGTACCCTAATTTCATGTTTTCTATACGTTTCAAGTTCCCTGAGTCCAAAACATGATTTTTGGGTGTTGGTCTGGTGTGTGTGTGTGTCTGTGAACACGATAACTCCATTCCTAATTAACCGATTGACTTGAAATTTAAAACTTAGGTCCTTCCTTATACCATGAGGATCCGACAATAAGAAATTCAATAAAATTCATTCAAAATGGCGGATAATGGCTAAAAAAACTATGTTTTTCACGGTTTTCTCGAATGGCTCTAACGATTTTCTTCAAATTTATACCATTATAGCTATTATAAGCCCTATCAACTGACATGAGTCTCATTTCTGGGAAAATTGCAGAGCTCCGTAATATTCTTGAGAAAAATGGCGAATGATCCTAAAAACCATGTTTTTCACGGTTTCCCGAAAATGGATCTAACTATTTTCTTCAAATTTATACCATGGATAGCTATTTATGAGCCCTATCAACTGACATGAGTCTCATTTCTGGAAAAATTGCAGGAGCTCCGTACATTCTTGAAAAAATGGCGGATAATCACTAAAAAACCATGTTTTCACGATTTTCTCAAAAATGACTTGACCGATTCTTTTCAAATTCATACCCTGTATAGTTATTTATCAGCTCTATCAACTGCCATGAGTCTCCTTTCTTGGAAACCATTCGAGGGTCCACCCCATCCTTGAGAAATGGACTTATTAACCTCCTCCTCGTGCATGAGGTAGGTAGGTAACGCAGTTCATAAAAAGAACACATAGTCGAGATATTTCATCTGTAGAACAGCTGTTTTGACGACTTTAAAAAAATGACGATTAAAAAAAAATCATCGAATTTCACAATTCACACAAAGAAAAAGTACTCTGAAAACAATTATATTTACATATATACAGAAGTTTGATCGTAGTTTCAAATATGAGCAAGGAAAGTTGTGTGAGTGTACCACACCAGATTTTTATTGAATGAAGTTGTTGTAAAGTTCAAGCCCAATGTAGTTTTCGTCGGAATTTGTAGAATTAGGTACTTCAAATGGGATTGATAAAATTTGTGGTCGTATAAACTTGAGAAGACCTGAATCTTCTACACTATAGTGAGGTCCACGTTATAATGGCAGTGTTTGATGAGCAATGGTATTGCTATCCTTGTCTATCATTCAACAAAGCGGATAGCGCTATCTCTTTCTCGCTTTGCTCTGTTGACAGATCGTCTTTCAACAATGTAGAATTGATAATTAATTAACAAAATATTTCATCTTAATTATGAAATTATTAAAAAATATCATTTTTTGCTTAATAAAGTATAATTGATTATTTTAAACGAGAATGAACAGTTAATATTACATCAATAAACCTGTATCAGATACCGTCTATAGAAGGCATTGACAAGACAGAGGATCGGAAACTTTGTTCGGTATCTTTCTCCACTGCCATTATAACGTGGACCTCACTATAGAATAAATAGTAGAGAATAAACAATGAGTGGTGAGGAAGAGAGAGCCTCAGTGAGAGAGTGTGAGTGAGAGAGAATGAAAGAGAGTGAGTGGTTATGTAAGAGAGAGGTGTAAAGTGAAAATGAAAGAGATAGAGAGAGACAGTGTCTACGAAAAAGGCATACAAAGTTGAATGTCTGTAAAAGTCCAAGAATACTCACCTATCGGTCATAATAATGCAGCGCAGTATATACATATTGTAAATGACCATGAAGGAAGAGTATACTATATACATTAGTAGTGATTCTACGATATATGACTAATGGCCCCTGAACTATTTTTCCAAGAAAGGCCAGTTTGGTCGCCATTGTTTCATTGGCCTGTGTGAAAGTGAAGAGAATGGAATAATAGGAAATAAATAATAGTGAATTGTGAGAACTGGACAGAAATAGAATGTGATAGTGAATAGAGTTCTGAAGAATTGTGAATGAAAGACAAAGAGGAATGAGAGAAAAGAAGGAAAAAGGGGAATAAAAGAGGAATGAGAGAGAAGGCGGACATAGAGGAATGAAAGAGGAATGAGTGAGAAGGAGGACATAGAGGAATGAAAGAGGAATTGATTGAGTACTTTATTTATGTAGATTACAATATATACTGGCTTATACACTTATATACAATAGCTCACAATACAGCAAAATTATAGATGAATTTACATAATATAGACTAAGAAAATAATTATTGAACTGTATATGATATGAAAAGTAATTTGTAATATAATAACTATAGATAATTATATTGTTATGCATCTACATAAATTGGCGGAGCTTTGGACATATCAATGTCCATTCTAAGGAAACAATATTAAAAATATCCTCCCAACTAACTCTCTACCAAAACCAAGGAATGAGAGAGAAAGAGGACAAAGAGGAATGAAAGAGGAATGAGAGAGAAAGAGGAGGTAGAGGAATGGAAGAGAAATGAGAGAGAAACAGGATTGAAAAGGAGGATGGATAATTGAAAGTGGAAGGGAGACAAATGAATGGAAAGGGTAAGAGAAAGAGTTATTAGAGAAAGTTTAGAGAAAAAGTTTAATTAAGTTAAGTTAAGAGAAATTAGACTTGGAACTTGATTAACTGAAATCTTGAAGAACTATAAAATGAACCATCCTCGATAAATTAACTAAATATGTAAAAATTCGAGTTAATCAGTTGAGTAGTTGAGACGTGATGATGCGTCATTCGTGTATTTCCTATCCCCTACGTGTATAAGCCAGTTCTTTACTTTATTATACAGAGTGTCTGATAAGTCACTCCTATTTTTATACAGCGATAATTTCTTCATTTATGAATCAATTCTGTTAGAACTACATTTGTTAGATAGAGTACTCCTGGAGGTTGTGTTTGACACGAATTTTCATTTGTTTCAGTTTTAATGTCCCCTCTCTTGACTGTGGAAGAACGAGCCAAAAAAATCTGGTGTGGCGCACTCACACAACTTTCCTTGCCGTTATGAAAATTGATCACGTGACGCTAGTGTTCCCGCGCATCTCAAGTCTACTATTCAAAGATTTGAGCCAGCTGGTGACAGGGCAATAACGCTGGAGACACACAAGGTCTGCTATCTCTTCATAGTGAATCATTTAATAGAATCAACAGTTGCCAACAGTTTGCAATTGGATAATAAAATATTCTCGAATTTCGAGCTTATTTTAAATTCTAGGTGAAAATGTTACTGGACATTAATTGTAGAGATTCTCATGCTCAATCTTTTCCACTCAAAATTTTTTGTTTAAATTGTATCTGAAGCCTGATAATTGAGAATCTAAAATCAAACTTTGCATAGATGGGGTGGAGCTCCTGAAATTTTTACAGATATGGGACTTGTGGCAGTTGATAGAGCTAATCGATGACTATTCTAGGTATGACTTTAATCAAAATCGTTGGAGCTGTTTTCGAGAAAATCGCAAAAAACCCTGTTTTTGATAACATTTTCGCCATTTTAGCCGCCATCTTGAATCGCATTTGTCGGATCGTGTCGGAATCGTGTCGGATCCTTATATTGTAAGGACCTTACGTTCAAAATTTCAAGTCATTCCGTGATTGGGAGCGAGATATCGTGTACACAGACGCACATACACTCATACACATACAGACCAATACCCAGACTCAGGGGACCTTGAAACGTATAGAAATTTAGAAATTGGGGTACCTTAATTTTTTTCGGAAAGCAATACTTTCCTTACCTATGGTAATAGGGCAAGGAAAGTAATAGCAGCTCGTTATGAGGTCTGAGGATCTGTGGTGCGAGTACAAAGATGGTGGAGGGCTGAACGAGGGATCCATGCAACACTGGATGCAAAAACCATTAAAAATTGTCATTCCAAATGACTAACAACAGGGAGTGTCGCAAATGCAAGACGATCAGGAAGACCATCAACGTCAAGGACAGCAGAGCGATTGATGATCGACCGGCGACCAACAGTCGTTCGACCGGGGAACGCGAGAAGATCTAACATCTTCCATAACGTTCATGATGGGTGCGTGGGCGGTGCGACTGTGGTTCGATGGTGGTACGAGGGCGGTACGAGGGAGGAGCGTGCTCGGTGCTGGTTGGAAGCGCGAATATGTGTACGCAGCTTAAGAAATCAATGCGTCTAGGATCTCGTGGCTTCCATGGTTCAAAACTGAGATCTTTCTGAAGAATCGTTGCAACAGAGTAACGTGAAAGACCACTTTGGAAAGACCCTGTAGTGTAGATATTAAACCAGAGGCAAGAGATTACTTCAATTAAGCTGTATCTTTTCTCTATGATTAAACATAGAAATGTAAGCAGGCACGGCCCTCGGGACTTTGCCGCCCTGGGCGAAATCGGCAAACGCCGCCCCCCACCCTCCCACCAATCCCGTCTAATTGTTTACTCAAAAATTTGCCCGAAGGGTATCAGCTGTTTAAGTTAAAAATGACATTTAAACAAATATTTGAAAAATATAAATATTGGGGAATAAGTACAGGCAACGAATGCTCAAATGAAGGTACGGAGAGAAAAGTTTGGAACACAATTTTCAACTTCACAGCTCTTTTAAGGATAGTAAGAGGATTAACATATCATAAATGTGCTAAAGGGGTGGGGGTGGTTTGAATGTACCATTTTTCATTTTCGCATATATCTCGGAAACTATGCATCTTATGAACAGTTGTATACTGTACAAAATTGAAGCTCACAAAATTACCAACAAGTTTTGTCCTATACATTTTTCCCATATCTCTCATAGTTTCTGAGATATCCGCTCTTGAAGGTGAGACATTTTTTGAAAAAACACTTCTTCTTCCATTTTTTTCATCTTTTCGGCCTTATAATTTTTGAAAAATCCGTGCTTATTATGAGCTGATGGGCTTCAAATTGAAGATACTTTAAGATAATTCAATTATTTTCAATTTGATGTATATTTTCACTATTTTACGAATTTCCCTACGACTGTTGCAGCAGTTTTAGTGTTGAGAGTGAAATTTTCTGTTCAGCAACAAATAGATCAGTTGACAATGAAATTCGGAGGGAATGTTTGGAACTCAATTTTGGACTTTGCAGCTTTGTTGACACTAGTTTGGAGGTGAGCATATCAAAAATCCTAACCCCTATATCATGTGCTGAGGGGATGAGGGTGGTTTGAAAGTTGCATTTTTCACTTATTACTTATCTGCTTAAGATAAGCTATTCTCAAAAGAGCTGTGGAGTTGAAAATTGTGTTCCAAACTTTTCCCTCTATAATCTTTCGTTGACTGGACTAGAACAGTAACACAAAATATCTGATTAAACTATTTTTACTTTCCTTGCCCTACTACCATAGGTAAGGAAAGTATTGCTTTCCAAAAAAATTAGGTACCCCAATTCAAGTTTCTATACGTTTCAAGGTCCCCTGAGTCCAAAAACATGATTTTTGGGTGTTGGTCTGTGTGTGTGTGTGTGTGTGTGTGTATGTGTGTATGTGTGTATGTGTGTATGTCTGTGAACACGATAACTCCATTCCTAATCAACCGATTGACTTGAAATTTAAACTTAAGGTCCTTATACCATGAGGACCCGACAATAAGAATTCAATAAAATTCAATTCAAGATGGCGGAAAAAATGGCGGATAATTACTAAAAAAACCATGTTTTTCACGATTTTCTCAAAAACGGCTCTAACGATTTTCTTTAAATTTATACCATGGATAGCTATTTATGAGCCCTATCAACTGACATGAGTCTCATTTCTGGGAAAATTGCAGGAGCTGCGTAATATTCTCGAGAAAAATGGCGGATAATTACTAAAAAAACCATGTTTTTCACGTTTTCTCGAAAACGGCTCTAACGATTTTCTTCAAATTTATACCATGTATAGCTATTTATAAGCCCTTTCAACTGACATGAGTCTCATTTCTGGGAAAATTGCAGGAGCTCCGTAATATTTTTGAGAAAAATGGCGGATATCACTAAAAAAACATGTTTTTCACGGTTTTCTCGAAAACGGCTGTAACGATTTTCTTCAAATTTATCAAATGGATAGCTTTCTATCAGCTCTATCAACTGGCATGATTCTCCTCTCTGGGCAACTAATGGGGGGTCCACCCCATCCTTGAGAAATGGACTTAGTAACCTCCTCGTGCATGAGGTAGGTAGGTAGCGCAGTTCATAAAAATAACACATAGTCGAGATATTTCATCTGTAGAACAGCTGTTTTGACAACTTTAAAAAAATTACGACTAAAAAATTATCGTATTTCACAATTCACTCTAAGGATAAAGTACTCTGAAAACAATATACTATTATTTATTAATTTTAAATATATTCTATTATTATACACATATACAGAAGTTTGATCGTAGTTTCAAATATGAGCAAGGAAAGTTGTGTGAGTGTACCACACCAGATTTTTATGTTCGGAACAGATACGGTACACAATAAGAAAATATAATTAAGACGGTATTTTGAATCAGGCCGGGCCTGAATGTAAGTAGCCTATTCTTAAGTACTGAGAACATAAAAGGCGAATGAAATTATGTACTTAACACTTCCTAGAACTAATTTGGAGAAACTAATAACTCAATAAACTAACCTTATATAACTAGCTACTGTATAGAAGAATGAATTATTGACTATTAAAAACTTCTTAGAAGTCCTGACAATACTAATATTTGTCATGAACAAACCTTTTCCATAAATCGGCAGATGATTCATTAGCATTTGAAATACACAATAACCATTAACTCACTGTGAACCAATAATAATCTCTCAGAATAAAGGAAGTATAAAAGCATTCCAATTTCAAGTTAATGTATTTGAAATACCTGACTCATAATATTCTGAAAATCTTCAAATAGGCATTAGCCATTATACAACGCTGTTAATCTCTCCTCTTTCCATTTTTCGTTCTCACTTCTTCTTCTTCTTCTTCTTCTTCTTCTTCTTCTTCTTCTTCTTCTTCTTCTTCTTCTTCTTCTTCTTCTTCTTCTTCTTCTTCTTCTTCTTCTCTTCTTCTTCTTCTTCTTCTTCTTCTTCTTCTTCTTCTCCTTCTTCTTCTTCTTTCTTCTTCTTCTTCTGTCTTCTTCTTCTTTCTCCTCTCCATTCTTCTTTTTCTTCTCCCTTCTTCTTTTTCTTCTCCTGTCTCTTTCTTCTTCTACCTCTTCTACTTTCTACTGCTTTTTCCTCCTCTCTCCTTTCTCCACATTATCTACTGATTTTTCGTAAGACTGATATATTTTGTTCTTTCTCCTTTTCATCTTCTCCTCCATCATCATTCTATTCTCCCCATCTGCTTCTTCTCCTTCTTCTTCCATAATAATAGTAATATATTTTTTTAAATCTTGTAAAATTTGTTCAACTTACAATAATGAAGAATCCTAATCCAATCTAAGCTTCATGTTTTAGAATGATCAAATCTTGAAAATCACAAGTCATATTTCAGGATTGAACGGTTGTCTTTGTAACATCTACAATTCAAAATCTTCCCATATTTTTAATAAAAATTACGTTTTATGCATGAAATTATAAGTGTATATTAATTTGGTTCACAATTTCTCAAAAGGAAATACTCCTTTCTCATCTGCATAAAATAAATCTGCCCCTAAGTAAGAAAATAAGGAAAATTCAGACTGCTTTTTCCCTGTCTTTCATTGATGAATTTATGAAAATTCGATGTTCATTTTGACTAATTTTCTCAAAATAAAACACCGCTCTCTACGTCCATCTTATCTGCCTAATAGTTTTCAAACAAACTGAATAAATCTGTACCTAAGTAGGAAAATGAGGAAAACTCAGTCTGCACTTTTCCCCTGCCTTTTCATTGGTTTTACGTTGCTGGAGGATTTCCAGGAGAGGAAAGTCTAGAAGGAAAATTGTGGCCGTCGATTTCAAAAGAAGATGAAAAACGGAAAAGCTTCTTCTAACTTGTAGATCAATGATGTGGAGATTTTTTGGGGGGGTAAGTTCTGATAAGTACCCCTTTTTTCAAACCCCCTGAAGAGGTGAATGGACAAGAGGAGGTGTTAAGGAGATGATAGAGAGGAGGAGGTAGAGGGAATGAGGAGGAGGAGGATTAGGAGGAGGAGGAGGAGGAGGAGAGGTAGGAGAAGGAGGAGGAGGAGGAGGAGGAGGAGGAGGAGGAGAAGTTGGTGGAGGAAGAGGAGAAGGAGGAGGAAGAGGAGGCGGAGGAGGAGGAGAACTATAAAACTAATTTCCTTTATTTAGAGTGTATAAATAAATATAAATCATTCTCAAGATTTATTAAGCCCCAAGTGATGAGGCTTAATAAATCCTTAATCATTATTTAGGATTTATTATCCTAAATAAATATATCCTAAATATATTCAGGATAATATATCCTAAACGATATATATATATCTTTAGATCGGATAGGTATCTTTTGTATTATTCTTTTGTAGGAATAATAGTGATAATTATATCACTATATAAGGAAATTTAAAAAGAATGTGGAATGTAATACAGAGAGGTCCACATTATAATGGCACTATTTGATTAACATTGATGTTGCTATCCTTATCTATCTAGCCAACAGGAGATGAGATAGTAATCAAGAATCAACGGAATAACACTTCATACACAGTTCGCAGGAAACAGTCACAGAAATACCTGGGAGTTACAATGGACTCTTTTCTGCGCTGGGATCATCATCTCAATGAATTATGCGGGAGACTAAGGAAGACTATCTGCAGATTCAGGATTCTGAGGACACTGGTCGACAAGGGATGTCTAAGAGTTATCTATTCTCTCTAGCTCAGTCCCTCATGCTGTATGTGATTGTGGGATGGGGAGGTGCAAGCTTCTTGCACATTGAACCGCTCCTCAGGGTACAGAAGCTGATCATGAGGGTCATCAACCAGAAGCCTCCACGCTATTCATCAGACCAGCTATTCAATGAGTTTGATGTGATGGATCCAAGACAGCTTTACTCCAAGGAGATACTATGCAGATTACACAAGAACCCAACAACATTTCAAACCAGGAAACCACAACCACAACACCAGATACAGGAATCTTCTCATCACTAGTGTTGCAAGGAAGGCACTATACCAGAGACATTTCAATCATTTAGCACCAAATTATATAATCTACTCCTGCAAACTTTAAGCAGATTAATCATCCTAGAAAGTCAAAACAATAGTACACAATTGGTTGATGAGCAAAGGAAGACAGAACATAGAAAACATTATTTCAAATAACAACTAACCACCTAATGACTTACTAAACACTAACTAATTAATAATACGCACAAAAAAACAACAAAACCTACTCTAGAACATGGTACGCCATAGTGGAGTAGGTCAATTTCCACACACAAAAAACTAAACAAGTAGAGGACACATTATAAGAATTTTTTGTAACTAACTATTGTATGTAATATGTAATTTATCTAATATTTGTGTTAATTGATGTTGTAGTTTTAGTTTTTTTGGGAAATAAACATTTATTTATTATTATTATTTTATTATTTTATTATTATTATTTATTTGACAAAGCAGATGCTAATATATATGCTTATAGGGGCATAATTGTTAATAAAAACAGAGCATAATGCTCGAAGCAAAGCATTGGCTCATTTATTGACCGAGCGAAGTGAGGTCTCAGATTCAAGTCGACGGTTTGGCATTTCTCTTAATGTTTAAATGTTGAATGTTTAAATGTTTTATTTGTTATAATTATGTTGCGCATTCACGGCGAAACGCGGTAATAGATTCCATGAAATTTGACAGGTATGTTCCTTTTTTAATTGTGCGTCGACGTATATACAAGGTTTTGGAAATTTTACATTTAAAGGATAATATAAAAGGAAAAAGAGCCTCCCATACGCCAATATAGAGTGAAAATCATACTATAGAATTATTCATCATAAATCAGCTGACACGTGATTACACAGATGTGTGGAGAAGCAGTCTATTGCTGTATTCCATGTCTATAGTTCAATCAGGTCCTTGTGGATGAGAATACTGCGTGAGGTCTACTGTTCACAGAACTACTACTATGAATAAGCTTTATCTTATACTCTTTCCTTATGCTCCTGAACTCTGGAGCAAATGCTCACGTACTTTTAAGATTTTTCATCAGCTGATTCGCTATTGTAGCCTTACTTTGTTTTTATAGCTCACGGAAACGCTTAATATGCAAGTATAGACACCGCTTGTGTTTGGTCGTCTGCTCTGTTCTCTATCCATGAATTGAGTTTTAGGTTAGTTGAGCTCTGAATTTTGAAATAATAGCGTGAAAAATGTCATCTCTGTAATAATCTTCAGCATAATCTTATAATCTCAATATAGCCTTCTCATAAGCGTCTACTACACTCTCATCTTCTTGAATGCCTATTTCCTATTCTGTGATGGCTATCTTTATATCGGATAGATATCTTTTGTATTTATTCTTTTGTAGGAATAATAGTGATAATTATATCATGGTTGAATCTAAAAAGAGTTTTATAGTTCTCAACTATTGGTTGTGATCGTATCTAGTATAGTTACCTCTTACACGAATTAGTTGAGCCATTTTACTATGAGCAAAAGGTGAAAAGCTGCTCCAGACTAGACTCACCTTTTTTGAAGCATTTGCATCAAAACTTGAGTGCTCTAGTTTATTCATACAATTATACAAGCTTTTAATTTTTAGCAAATGCTCAAACTATTTCTTTGATGAGCATGAGCAAAAGGTTTTGCTCACGTTTATTCATAGAAAATGAAGCATATGCTCCATATTTTAGAAGTATAAGCAAATGCTCAACTTTATTCATATGGACCGCATATTTCTAGCTCCGCAACTTTGCTATCGTTTTCAACAATGTAGAAAAATAATTAATTGACAAAGTAGTCTATTAAATCTGAGTATTATGAAAAATCATTGAGAAATATATTCACTTAACAAATAAAATATAATAGATTAATCTTAACAAGAATGAACAGTTAATATTACATAAGATATTACGGTATCAGGTAGAAGGCAGTGGGAAGGCAGAGAATCGGCAACGCTGTGCGCCTATCTTTCTTCACTGCCATTATAATGTGGACCGCACTATAGAAGTAAATTAGAATACAATTCAATAGGCTATAGTGAGGTCCACGTTATAATGGCAGTGGATAAAGATAGAAGAATAGCGATGCCGATTCTCTGCATAATTAATTATATTTTTACACTGTCAAAAACATAATTGGCATCGTTGTGAACCTGGAAAAGGATAGTACCACCGGCTTTGTCGAATGATAGACAAGGATAGCAAAACCAAAGTAGATCAAATACTGTCATTATAACGTGGACCTCACTATAGCAGTGACTTTAGAATAGGCCTTTCAAAGACGTAGCAGAACAATCAAATTTCCGGAAAAGGCAATTTAAAGTGACATTCATTCAAAACTGTCAGCATTTCTTATTGAATAACATCTATGCTTCCCATTGAAACAATGCTGACAGTTGAAAGAGTGAATTTCACAATAGTTAATTTGATACCAGTTCAGAGAAGTTTGGATGACGTCACAAATAAAAGCCATTTGTGGAATTTACACAACAAAACTATAGTGAGGTCCACGTTATAATGGCAGTGTTTGATTAGCAATGGTATTGCTATCCTTGTCTATCATTCAACAAAGCGGATAGCGTTATCTCTTCCTCGCTTTGATCTGTTGTCAGATCGTCTTTTGACAATGTAGAATTGATAATTAATTAACAAAATATTTCATCTTAATTATGAAATCATTGAAAAATATAATTTCGTGCGTAATAATAGCCTATAATTGATAATTTTTTAACGAGAATGAACAGTTGATATAACATCAATAAACCTGTATCAGCTACCGTCTATAGAAGGCATTGACAAGACAGAGGATCGGCAACGTTGTTCTTCTATCTTTCTCCACTGCCATTATAACGTGGACCTCACTATAGTGTTTCAAGCTCCAGCATTCAGATTATATCTATAGATATGAACCTGATGTTACAAGACTGTGTAGGCCTACTTGTAAGCTATGTATACTGTATAGCTATATATTCTAAAGAGCCTACTGTATTAACAATGAAATTATCTATACTATAATAGGCTTATAATAAAGGAAAGAACTGACTAATTCATGTATGTGATAGGAAAATTATGTTTGACACATCATCACGTCTCAACTACTCAATTGATTAACTTGAAATTTTGCATATAGATTATTAATCAACCGAGGATGGTTGATTCAATTCTTCAAGATTTCATTACGTCAAGTTTTTAGTTTGTCAAGTACATGTTTGACGCATCATTACGTCTGAACTACTGGACTGATTAACTTGAAATTTCGCATATAGACTCTTAATTAACCGAGGATGGTTTTAGGCCTATTTTCCAATTCTTCAAGATTTCATTAAGTCAAGTTTTTAGTTTGTCAAGTATATGTTTGACGCATCATCACGTCTGAACTACTGGACTGATCAACTTGAAATTTTGCATATAGATTATTAATCAACCGAGGATGGTTGATTCAATTCTTCAAGATTTCATTACGTCAAGTTTTTAGTTTGTCAAGTACATGTTTGACGCATCATTACGTCTGAACTACTGGACTGATTAACTTGAAATTTCGCATATAGACTCTTAATTAACCGAGGATGGTTTTAGGCCTATTTTCCAATTCTTCAAGATTTCATTAAGTCAAGTTTTTAGTTTGTCAAGTATATGTTTGACGCATCATCACGTCTGAACTACTGGACTGATCAACTTGAAATTTTGCATATAGATTCTTAATTAACCGAGGATGGTTTTAGGCCTATTTTCAATTCTTCAAGATTTCATTAAGTCAAGTTCTTAGTTTGTCTAGTATATGTTTGACGCACCATTACGTCTGAACTACTGGACTGATTAACTTGAAATTTTGCATATAGATTCTTAATTAACCGAGGATGGTTATAGGCCTGTTTTAAATTCTCCAAGATTTAATCACATCAAGTTTTCAGTTTGTCAAGTATAAAATAAGACCCTTGCGAAGCACGGGTTACCTGCTAGTAAACAATAAATGCATACACATTAATATACGTAATATAAAATACGTAAACACATTAATAATGTGTGAAAGTCTAAAGTATGAACAATAATGAATCGATGCACATATATAGAGTTGAAAGTCTCATGAAATTTGAAAGCCAGAGAGCTATATTTGGATTGTCTTCTAAGAACAATGATAATCTATTACAAGATTGTTTTCTCTTACAATAATTGCCTCTTCAAAAACAATTCTTTAGTTCAATTGTGTGTTGGATTTAACCTTCAAGGTTGATGATTTAGAATAGAATTCAAACAACGAATTTAGACAATAAAAATTTATTACCTACATGGACTCTATAGTGGGCTGCTACACGGTAGTTTTAGACAATAAAAAATGTATTACATAAACTCTATAGTGGGATGCTACATGATCGTTTTATGGAAATTAATCCAAGTGTATGAAGGACTTTTTTCCATGTTGTGAATGTTTTTTTTCGTGTTTAATAAATACTTTTTGTGTAGTTGAGAAGTTGATATTGTGGTGATTATTCATATTAAATAAAAATACTAAGAAATTGCCAAAAACCACAGATTTATTGATACTTAGAAAGACCGGTTTCGGTTGTTAAACCATTGTCAATCTCTGATCAACTGATCAACTGATCAGAGATTGACAACGGTGTAACAACCGAAACCGGTCTTTCTAAGTATCAATAAATCTGTGGTTTTTGACAATTTCTTAGTATTTTTATTAAATTAAATAAATACCTCTGACATGGGTTACATGACACCGAAAAAATAAAATAAATAGATGGAAATAAATTGAAAGTTGCATTTGTTCAAATGCTGATTAATGAATAATAATTATTAAACGAAATAATAGATTCTCCCATCTAGCTGTTACATTTATTACATTTACATTTATTACATTCCTTAATCACAACATCAAATTAATGATTGGGAGAGAATCAACAGGATAAACCCAAAACTGTTCCTCTCCCTAATTTTGATAAAAATAGTCCAAATGAGGTTATGAAAACACTTTTATAAAGATCACAAAAATTTACAGTCCAAATAAACATTATACTAAAAATGTTGTATCTCGGTTGATCAGAAAGATGAAACAAATTATTATTACACTTGAAAATGCATTAAAAAATTGAAAAATATTAAAAAACTTGATAAATTTGAAGCCTGTTTACCCTGTTGTCAATATTTGCAGTAGCAGAAGTCTTCGGGGTGATTCACAGCATTTAATTGGAATTTCGTTTAATAATAATTATAAAATAAATAACCTATACCCATATAAATCCAGCAGGCAATCCAATTTGTATGTTTTGTTCCAAGTACCATTAGTTATCATACTCGAATACCAAAATACTATTGTTGAATACCAAAATACCATCTTAAATACCAAATACACATGAACGATGAAGAATAAAAACGAATTTGCCACAAAATCAACTCCAAAACACGGCTCAAAGTGTTGAAAAAATCATGAAAATAATAAAAAATATGTGAATAAGAACTAAGTTGTCAGAATATCAACTACACAGTTCTTACAGTTGACAAAAGATTATTTATTGAAGGGCTAAGTGGATGAAGGGGATATGTTACAAAATTTAAGTTTTGAGATATTTGAGGAAGAATTTCTTGGGTGTCTACTTCTACTATGCTAGCAAATATATATAGTTTTCAATTTATATATATACTATAAGTATGTAGTTTCTTATATTGCATATTATATAAATTATATTTTCTAAAACACTTATTGAAAGGGCTGCTTTTAAATTAATAAAACAAAATAAAACTTGTAGCACCCTTGTAGCACTTGTAGCACTAGTTGTTCAACTATTTTAAGTTTTTTAATAAATAAAGGGTGCTACAAGTTTTATTTTGTTTTATTAATTTATATTTTGCTATGTTTTATTTAAAAAATAATTAAAAACAGTACATACCTCCTTCTTCCTCTAAATTTTTTTTTATTTTATACTCTGAAGTATAAAACATTTTTTATTATATAATCATAAAAATAATAAAATATGTCAATAAGAACTAAGTTGGATTATCAACTACACAGCTCAGAAAGTTGACAAAAGATTATTTATTTATACTTTGTTTTCCACAGAAGTTCAAATTATGAAAATGTAATTGAATTGGAACATCTTTATCCTCAAATATAAACAATGTAAATTGCATAAAATCAAAAAATGTTGAACAAAAATGAATAATATCCTTCTCACCTAGATCAAGGATAGGTATATTAGTTTTTACAAAATATTGAAAATAACAATAATAATTATTGAATATTAAACTTGAAAATTTAAAATCAAACTTGAATTTGAAAATTGTTGAAACTGAAAATAGTAAAATATTTTATTGATTGTATAGACTGGTTGATTGAGGACTTATAAATAAATTATTATAGAGTACCTACATAAAATTATATAGGTATTATGATAATAGAAATTAGTTACTGTACATAAAATAAAACAGTATCATTATATAATTAACCCTGTAATTTCTTCAGATGGAAGGCCAAGTCTCAACTTATTTTGCACAGACTATAGTTCAGGCAATGAATGTTCAAAAGAGGGTATAGAGGTAATACTATGTAGCCTACTCAAATTCACTAATATTCATAAATATGATATTAATATACTAATATTTTTATTCATGCTATTTCTTGCAATAACAATATAATGCTTGCCCAGCACAAATTGGACTGGAAAATTTAATAGAATTTATACAGAAGTAGGGAGGAATTGAATAAACTAGAATAAAGAACGAGAATGTTAGCTATTATTCAAGATTTTATATTTTTTCAAATTTACTTGACGCTTATTCATTGGATATAATCATAGAGAAACAATAGCGTAAGTAGATATCCCATGGTATAGGGCGTTTATGTAGCAACTATTACTGTTATCTCAAGTCGATTACTGTCCATTACTGTAGATTTTTACTGTTTTGTTGGGGTGAGAGTGTATGAACGGCACAATATGAGAGACTACCAGTGTCTTACACCTTTTTGGGAAAGAAATACGTGGACTATCAGCTTGAGATAACAGTAAAAGTTACGACATAAACGCCCTATACCATGGGATATCTACTTATGCTATATTGTTTCTCTATGATATAATATCGGAATGATAATGTAGTCTACCTACTATCCAACTCATAGGCTCAACTCACACTTAGGCGACTCAGGTCGAGAAGAGACTCGACTCTAGTCGAGAGCATGTGTTCTCAAATGGTGACTTCGCGGAGACTAGAATCGACTGGTCTGAGTGTCACCATTTGGAAACACATGCTCTCGACTAGAGTCGAGTCTCTTTTCGACCTGAGTCGCGTAAGTGTGAGTTGAGCCTTATTGTGATATAAAGATATATTTCTGGATAATTAATTATGCAACATTCAAATATGTTGTTTATTCTGAGAATTGATTTAATGAGGTTTTCGACGTTTGGAGGCTTCAAATCAATTATTTTGTTGTAATTTAGGTTGTAAATTATATAGAGATGGTTCTTCGAGGCTTGGAGTAGACTTGACAATCAATTATATTTGTTATTGCAATTTGGATTGTTAATTATTAACAGATGATGAACATTGTTGTACTTTAGATCGTAATAATTTTAACAGATGATTGAGTGTGTTCTGAGAATTATGATTGTTTTAGAGAGGTTTTAGGGGGCTTGGAAGCTTGAAAATCACTTGTTATGTTAGGTAATTTGGATTGAAATAGCCTGTTAATTATTGACAAGAAATGGAGTGTTCTGAGAATTGATTTAGTGTCTGTTTTTGGGGGTATAAAGGCTTCAAATCAATATTGTTCTAATGTTTTTATCCCAAATAACATCACTTACATGGAATATCGAAATATGAATTATTTACAAGCACAGCAATGAAGTGTTCTGAGAATTGGTGTACAGTAGTATCTGTTTTTGGGGGTATTGAGGGCTGAAATCAATATTGTTCTAGGGTTTTTTTCCAAATAAAATCACTTATATGGAATATGGAAATATGAATTACCGGTATTTACAAGCACAGTTATAAAGTGTTCTGAAAATTGATGTAGCGTCTGTTTTTGGGGGTATTGAGGGGTGAAATCAATATTGATCTAATGTTTTCTCCAAATAACATAATTTATGGAATATGGAAGTATGAATTATTTACAAGCACAGTAATAAAGTGTTCTGAGAATTGATGTAGCGTCTATTTTTGGGGATATAAAGGCCTGAAATCAATATTGTTCTAATGTTTTATTCCAAGTAACATCATTCATATGGAATATGGAAATATGAATTATTTACAAGCACAGTAATGAATTTTCCAGAGAATTGATTTGGTGTGTTTTCGGGGCAGCAAGGCCTGATCTGTCCACCTGCGATTTTCTGTTTGTGGAGCTATCTCAAATCAAACGTTTTCACAACTTGACCAATAACTGTGGTTGAATCATAACAGACAATTCAAAATTAAATTCAATTCAAAATCAATATTGTTTGGAGTTATCTCTAATCTCTGAGTTTATCAAGGATTGACAATGGTGTAACAACCGAAACCGGTCTTTCTAACTATCAATAAATCTGTGGTATTTGACAATTTCTTAGTCTTTTTATTTAATATATCTCCTATCTCGTTAAAAATATGAATTATTTAAAAGTTATGGAGTCATTACTGTGTTGCATATGCATAGTTTTTCACTATTGAAATAAAACTTAAATTTTAAAAACCATTATGAAGTAAAAATGATGTTACTACCTATTAGTTCTCACTGATTCCTCTACCTTTATCCGCCCTTTCCATACATAACCTGGGAATTAGAGTAAGTTTCTATAGTCTATGATGAAAACAGGGCGAAACGATCGTCACTACAAATTTTGAGTGCAATTTCACTTCATAAGTGTTTTTAAAATTTAAGTGATAGAGTGTTTTGACAATGGATTTAGTGTGTTTTTGAGCGTAAGCGGCCTTAAAGAAAAAATACAATTTGATGGCGAATAAATTATGTATCTTATAATATACTTCATACAATACACTCTATTATTCTGATCATGATCCCAGAATATATGTAATTTCATTGTGAATTCGTGAGGCTGTGTTAAATACATAATTTATTCCTAGCCTTGGAAATGGATTAATTTTATAGATGGGGGAACTCAGGGTAGAGTTCTTGAATATGAGATTTATAGGAAATATTAGATAAACCTTTTCATTAGCATATCAGAATAAAGTCATCTAGCTATAATAATCATCATCATCATTAGCAGCATAATGTTGATGGTGATACAGTAGTCAGTGTTGTACTAATTTAAATAAATAAAGGCTTTTATTAAACGAAATTGATTACATTTTTGAAAATAATCAAGTAAATGTTAATATACATATTTTTTGTCAGCGTAATCTCCTTGGCAGAGTGCCGTCAGGAGTGTTGTATGTTACTAATTTAAGTTCACAATAAAGTTTACTAAGCAACTCAACTCAAAGTCAACTAGCTGAGCTTTGAATGATACAATTTCAATCTCTGATTTCCAAGAATTTCAACACTGGATTTTCCTGCTTCCCATGAACAGCAGGTGCTTCAAATTCGTTTATCAAATTTAGTTCGCTTGTTTCTTCATTAATTTCCGCGCATTTTAATGATTTCCTGTCACAAATAAGGAAAAACAGTAGCCCTATAAAGAGAAAAATGTGTTACAATTTTAGTTTTCACAAAAGTATTCAGTCCAAGAATTATAATATTATTATATGGTACAGTGCCGTACGTTTTTCAATGGAAAAATGATTGAATTGTTATTGTTAATTTCATGTATATGACAGAGAACTTGGTGATTTTATGAAATTACAACAATTGTTGCAGGAGTTGTTGCAGGTTTGTCCTTATTCCAGTGAGGAATTCTTTTTGCATTATAGAATGCAAAGATTGACGACTTAGATTATAATTGACAAATCCTTATACCCCTTTCATAGGTGGTCAGTGGGATGAAAAAAAAAATGAAATGAAAAAAAATTGTTATGAAATTTGATATCATGAAAATGTACAATTTCATCAATATAAGTAGGCTACTATAGAAGAATCCTTATAAAAACATAATTTATCATAGTTTTTAACGATAATCATTATTTAGTTAGGCGTCTATATACTTTATCTTGTTTTACACAAAATCTATCTTTATCTATAATCTATTCCTGATTAAATCCTACATCATCATGATTTGTACCAATTTAGTATGATACTATAAGAATAATCCAAAAAATAACACATGAAGAAGAAGGAATTATTTTTATCAATTCCTTGCAAATCTGATAGAATAGGTAACTTAATGTATTAGAACAACACCCCATAAGCTGAAATTAGCCACTTGGGGTATCCATGAACACTAATATTATGGATATCTGAATAAATACTTATTACTCATATGATATACTAGCCGTCAGGCTCGCTTCGCTTGGCATATCCGTTTAGCCAGATACCCAATCAATTTTTCCGCGATAAATGAATTTCAATCTTCAACTTGGTGCCAACCTAACTAAGTCAACTCAACTTAATGCCAAGCTGACAAAATTATTAATTTAGTTCCCAGTTAACAACTGTTTCGAAGAGGTACTCTCTCTAGATTATAGTTCTATATTAACATATGGTATGGACATTTTTCAATTATAATTAAGAGAGATTGGAATAAGAAGAATATACATGCTAAAAGACGAACCTTAAACCCTTAAAAACCACCCTTAGAGTTAAAAATATTGCCAAAAGATTTCTTAGTGCGCCTCTAAAGGGCCAACTGAACATACCTACCAAATTGAACGTTTTTGGTCTGGTAGATTTTTAGTTCTGCGAGTGAGTGAGTCAGTCAGTCAGTCAGTGAGTGCCATTTCGCTTATATATATATATGATATATTATAGAGTATTTATGTTGTAATTTATGTTTCTGTATTTTGTATACGAGTCATATATCATGTAATGATTTTCAATAATGAGAGAAAACATTAATTTAGCTTCCTCTTTTAGGTTAATATATCAAACTGTGAAAGTTTGCATTTTTTTAATATTCACACCACCACAATAAAATTATAGTGGAGAATGGTTGGAATTTAAATAAAAAATATTCATGAAAAAATTATTTAACTAGTATGGGCCAAGATTATAAGGTACCACTTTTTGTGTAGTTGAGAAGTTGATATTGTGGTAATTATTCATATTGAATTCAAATTCAATTTCTCAGTCTTTTTCATTCAATATTATAAGGTACCCTGATCTGTAATGTAACTGATTGTATTCATGAATTTATTAATTCTTTCAATAATATAGGCCTAGGTACATAATAACAATTCTAAACTAAGCACTCAAGTCAAAGTATAGCCTACAGTAAAGGACAACAATAAATTTTCTGAGAACATATTTTAGAAGATGTATTTGTTGTTGATGTTATCATTATGAATCATTGATTAGCTCATCAAATTCAGTCAACAAAAACAAGTTCCTCAAATAGTTATAATCAACATTGAATTCTCAGGAAAATATGAATAGCTATAATAGTGTTGATTCAATATTCTTGACATCTTGTCAAATTTCTTGAATAGTTAAACAACATTGAATTCTCAGAAAAATATGGAATAGATAAATATTAATTCAATATTTCTGTCTTCCTTCCTTCAGTTATGAAAGAGACGGCAAGAATAAGGAGAGTAAAGCAGGAAAAAGAAGAAGAAAAGGGAAGAGGAAGAAGAAGAAGGAGGAGAAGAAAGGGGAAGTGGAGGAGGAGGAGGAGTAGGAGGAGGAGGAGGAGGAGAAGAATAAGAGGAAGAGGAAGA
Source organism: Nilaparvata lugens (assembly GCF_014356525.2). Lineage (NCBI taxonomy): Eukaryota > Metazoa > Arthropoda > Insecta > Hemiptera > Delphacidae > Nilaparvata > Nilaparvata lugens. The sequence goes on along the minus strand of NC_052511.1, from coordinate 46,929,199 downwards.
GGTGAAGGAGTAAGAAGAAGAAGTAGGATGATGATGAGGAAGAGGAGAAGGAGATGGTGAAGAGAGAAAGAGAAAGAAAGAAAGGAGATGGTTTTAAATAGAAAAGTAGGAGAAAGATAATATGGAGAGAAAGATCTAAATGCAGCATATTGAATCAATACTCGAGTTCTGAGAAATGATTTTCTGTAAAGAGACACCTAATCCCTAAGTTTCAAGTGCCATATGCCGTATATTTGCCTTATATATGCCTTATTTATGCCTTATATATGCGTTACATATGCCTTATCCCAGGAAAAGACCGACCGCCTCATGGCACTCTAATGTGAAATACTGTTTATCATGTCAAATATTTCACTTCAACATTTCTTGGAAAGGATAATCATATCCGACGCCAATGCTTTCTCAAAATTGTAATAAATCAATACCGTGGATGGACATGTAAAGCGAGAGTCACGTTGTAGCCAGCATCTGACCCATATAGTGAGGTCCACGTTATAATGGCAGTATTTGATCAGCATTGGTGTTGCTATCCTTGTCTATCATTCAACAAAGCAGATAGCGCTATCATTTTCTAGATCCACAACGTTGCCAGATTTTTTTGTAATGATTTAGAAATATAGTTAGTTGATAAAATATTCAATCTCGATATCAAAATGTATTATTTAGTAATTGAAAGAATATATCTTTTTGACGAATGAAATATAATTGAGGAAGTGTGTTTAATATGATGTTCATAAAACTATGTTCATTTTTATCTGAATAAAATGACATTTTTATCTCAAAATAAATAAGATTTTCAATGAGCTCAGTTTTTGTGATTATAATGACCAGCATACCAGCTACGACAGTGAGGTCCACGTTATAATGGCAAAATGGCTAATGGTTAATTAGCAATTGTGTATTGCTATCCTTGTCTATCATTCAACAAAACGAATAGCGCTATAGTGAGGTCCACGTTATAATGACAGTATTTGATCAACTTTGGTTTTGCTATCCTTGTCTATCATTCGACAAAGTGGTACTATCATTTTCTAGGTCCACAACGATGACAATTATGTTTTCGACAGTGTAGAAATATAATTAATTAATGCAGAGAATCGGCATCGCTATTCTTCTATCTTTATCCACTGCCATTATAAGGTGGACCACACTATATCTATTTCTCGCTTTGGTCTGTTGCCAGATTGATTTTTAAAAATGTATAAATATAATTAATCAACAAAAAATTTATTTTTGATTATGAAATCATTGATTAAGATTTCTTGCTTTATAAAATATAATTGATTATTTTAAACGAGAATGAACAGTTAATATTACATCAGTAAACCAGTATCAGTTACCCTCCATAGAAGGCATTGACAAGACCGAGGATCGGCAAAGTTGTTCTATCTTTCTCCATTGCCATTATAACGTGAGCCTCACTACAGTTGATAAAATGCTCACCTGAAGCACTGTCCATGGGCTAAATAAAAGATAAAGTATCTCATCAGAAAGCTCAAATTGAATTCTGTCTTTACTTTTTACGCATAGAATAATCTCAAATCGATATTAATCTATGAAGATAGGAGATTTATAATTTGTTATCATTATTCGTAAAATCATTGACAATTTCATAGTAGCAAGCTACTCTATATATCTCACTGCTCTATGCCGATTCAAAACTCGACGACAAAAACTAACCTCAAAATCGAACATAACCTCAAAGCCATCTAACAACAACCAAGCTCTCACGTGGTTTCTGAAATTATTTAATCATTAATTTTATGTATCTTAATTAATTTGTAATATTATCATTCAAAGATAACATGGATCTAATAAAAACTATAGGTGATGAAGACGAGGTACCAGATTACTCAGAAACTTCAGACGAAGAAGAAGAAGTAAGTCATGTCAAAACACATTGTATTTATTTACAACCAAGTTATATTCAAGTGCAATTGTCAAATAAGTTTGTAATTTCAAAAATTGAATATATTTTGCAAATTTTAATGATTATTTCTGTGAGGAACAGTTGAAATCTGAAAATTGCCACAGTATCCTTTGAAAATTATTAGTAGCCCAAATCTATGTGCAATACTGTCAATAGTTAAGCTGTGTTTACATCAATGTTATTAACAAAATGTTAATAACTTAATCCTTATAGATTCTATTAGATTGAACATAACTTATACACATGATGAACATATGTGTTTGTCAAGTTCCGTTCAATATAATAACAAACAAAATCGATCCCAACCAAAAATTTGATGACAGGTATGTTGGCACTGGACGTACACTCACACCTGATAGAATCTATAAGGATTAAGTAGTTATTAAAATTTTGTTTTTAAACGCAGCTTTAGCCTTTATTGTAGTTTGTAGTGTTTTAGATAAGTGACTATTTTCTTATTTTGATAATATCAATTCTCTTTTGAATTGAATTACTATTTGCAATCAGCCTACTAAGTTTTGAAAAAAATGCATTTATTAAAATTTCTTCTCCCTCTATCCTAACTTTGTCACTCTATATGTGCGTACAGATTTACGCGCCGCGAACATGAGCAATTCAATTTTAATTAGCTGATGCCAAGCTTTTTATATCTATATCTTATACCGTTTCTGTAAAAATACATAATATATAGTCAGCTGCTTAAAGCCAAGCTTTTATATCTGTATCTTACCGTTTCTGTAAAAATACAGATATAGTCAGCTGCTTAAAAGTGAATTGCTCATGTTCGCGGCGCGTATATCTGTACGCACCTTATTATTATTTATTCCAATGCAATAGTTTTTAACACTTTTAGCCACATTCTCCGCCACCCTCTACCTTTGACACACCACCATGTTTTGACCCATACTCTAATATTCTCTAATCAAAATGATAAGTTTGTAACAGCACTTCTTTTTTTCACTCTGTTTCTGATGGAAATCTTTGTTGGAAACTTCTGAGTGTACTGTTAGCTTCAATTAATACCATTTGATTTTATTGTTTTCCAGTATCAACCAACAAAACAGAAGAAGCGAAAAAAGAAAGACTTTGAATGCGATTTTGCGTTTGCATCGAGCACACAAGATTACAACAAGGACACATGGAATGACATTCAAAAATACATCAAACGAAACGTCAAAAGCAAGGTTGATGACAAAATTCTGAAAGCACGAAAGAATTTGAAGAAGGAGGTAAGTATTCACTCATTATTTCCAATATCGGAACACCGAGCTTCGCTCGTTTTTTATTTATTAATAAACAGAACACAATTCTTCAAAATGATCGGGGAAGGACTAACAGGCACAGCCCAAAACTTTTTCTTTCCCGAATTTTAATTTGTACACTATAAATGGTCCAAAAAGTAGGCTATTTTCCATACACTTGAATAATTCAGGTCCAATCTTCAGTCCAAATATTTGAAAACGGAAAAGTTCTAATTTACATTGTTTACTAACCAAATTAAATAACACTCAAAACTGTAAAATAATTATTAACTTTGAATATTATGATAAACCATGTCATGTCATCATATCACATTATTTTGATTGAGTCTATTAAAAATCTGGTGTGGCGCACTCACACAACTTTCCTTGCATCGTATTTTTAGTTGTATTTGTATTTTTAGTTATATTTTCAGTGTTGAAAATGAATGTGAAAATCAGAATGTGCCTCACACATGAGTAAGTTATTAGTTTTATAACTGATATTCAAATAATATACACTGCAGTTTCATCAAATATTCCAAAATTTAAATATTAACTCTAGTGAGGTCCACGTTATAATGGCAGTGTTTGATTAGCAATGGTATTGCTAATGGGCAGAACATACCAACTTCTTATTGTCTAAATTAAGAAAATATATATATGCATTCAGGTGTCTCAGTGATGTTTTAAATGCTAGGGAAATTAGACAGATGTATCATGCCTTCGTCCAGTCATTGCTATCATATGGTATACTGGCCTGGGGTGGTGCCTAACAGGTGCACATTAGAAGATTGGAGACTGTTCAGAAATCAATTCTTAAGGCAGGTTTAAAAAAGAATAGAAGATATTCCTCTGCGTTACTTTTTAGTGAGTCCAGAGTTTTGTCACTGAGAAAACTTTTCATAAAAGATCTGTTGATCTACATCTATAATAATTCCCATTCAATATTTACTCCTACAGAACATTCATACAATACAAGATATGCATCTGCATCAGCAGTAGGTATAAACATAATACAACAAACAAGATCGTTTTCAATGACAAATTGCTTTTACATTTCTCATATTTTATTCCGAAATTTCCTTCTCCGTTCCAACCAGAATAGATTGTTGGATGTAGTTTCGAACTCTGCGTTCAAGTGGCACTTGAAGAACTGGCTGTTTGATATCAGTGAGGATAATGCCGTCTCACTCATTGTTACTGGGGGTGCGCGTGTTTGATTCAATTTGGGCGCCTTCAGAGAGATTTTTTTTCAGTTCTGTCATGCTTGTCTGATCTGTTTTCCTGACTTGAATTTGTTATTTAAATTGTAGCCTTCCTCGCTATTCCTTGGTTTTCATCATCTTTTATTTCTAAATTTAAAGTTATTTATAATTCAGTTTTCCACTTTTTTTATCCCTTCTTAATGTATGGGGATTATAGTTTCATAATTGAAAATTATTTTAATGTAGTTTAGATCTCTAATAAAAATTGAGATCTCTCTTTATAATTATAGATATAACACATATTGTTACGATAACTCGAGCTTACGCACAGGCCTTTGTTGCCTATGCAAGCTCTTTCCTATCTGATACAAGAATTTTATACAAGAATAAAATTGTGATAGCTCAAGAGTTCTATTGTTTAGTATAGTTCTATATTTTGTTGTTTGTTTTTTGTAAGTATATTATATCATTTCTTGAATTGTATAAACTTTATTGCTCAAGATTCTATGTAACTGCTTGAATTGTATTCAGAAGGAAAAAATAAATTGAATTGAATTGAATTGCTATCCTTGTCTATCATTCAACAAAGCGGATAGCGTTATATCTCTTTCTCGCTTTGCTCTGTTGCCAGATCGTCTTTTAACAATGTAGAATTAATGACTAACAAAATATATTATCTTAATGAAAATTTATCATGAAATTATTAAAAAATATAATTTCTTGCTTAATAAAATATAATTGATTATTTTAAACGAGAATGAACAGCTAATATTACATCAATAAACATGTGTCAGCTACCGTCTATAGAAGGCATTGACAAGACAGAGGATCGGCAACGTTTTTCTCCTATAGTGCGGTCCACGTTATACTGACAGTATTCGATCAACTTTGGATTTGCTATCCTAGTTTATCAATCGACAAAGCCGGTGGTACTATCCTTTTCTAGGTCCACAACGATGCCAATTATGTTTTTGACAGTGTAGAAATATGATTAATTAATGCAGAGAATCGGTATCGCTATTCTTCTATCTTTCTCCTCTGCCATTATAACGTGGACCTCACTATAGCTGTTCGTCATGGAAAGTGAAATAGATGGGCTAAGATAGATTTATAATATTATCTAAAGGATTAGAGACAACTTCTGTAGGCTACTGTTCAATATCTAGTTTCTTACTATATTATTTAACATGAATTAGTATTAGAATTGAATGAAAAAGACTAAGAAATTTTCAAAAACCACAGATTTATTAATACTTAGAAAGACCGGTTTCGGTTATTACACCATTGTCAATCTATAGATAGATAGATAGATATATATTACGTCTGGTTGGCCTCAACGGAGTCAGACAAGTCAAAGTGCTAGCAAAAGCGAGACACCATTAATTTTTAATTAAATTTATATCTAGTATATAATTACTATTTGTCTTTGACTCTATTACAGTAATCAAAATAGTCCTTCAGACTATAAAAGCATTCCTCCTTTAGAAATAATTTCAAACTTCGTTTAAACTTTTTTATCGTTAGATAAACTTTTTTATCTCTGATAAACATAGTTTAAGAGTTTATCAGAGATTGACAATGGTGTGATAACCGAAACCGGTCTTTCTAAGTATCAATAAGTCTGTGGTTTTTTGACAATTTCTTAGTCTTTTTCATTCAATGAATAATTACCACAATATCAACTTTTCAACTACAGGAAGAGTAGTATTAAAATCTTTACTACATAACGTAAGAGATATAGATTGAAGTTTATATTGATTTTTTCTTTTTTTCGCACAGGAAGTTGAAGAAAATGGCGACTCTGACATTGAAGATGAAGAAGCAATCATGGGAAACGGCAAGAATAATTCAGACTCAGAAATCTCCCTATCTGACGACGAACTGAAAAAAGGTAATCATTTCAAAGTTTTCTAAAAGCGGATTAAGCTTATGTGATAAAGTGAAACTTCCCCCTACACACCGATAGGTAGTCTAGTTGGGGGATTCCGAAATATTTTGTATATTGTATATAGACTTAACCTATTTCGGACTACTTTTTGTGTAGTTGAGAAGTTGATATTGTGGTAATTATTCATATTGAATGAAAAAGACCAAGAAATTGTCAAAAAACCACTAATTTATAATTAGAAAGACCGGTTTCGGTTATTACACCATTGTCAATAAACACTGTAAACTCTGTTTATCAGAGATTGACAATGGTGTAATAACCGAAACCGGTCTTTCTAATTATCAATAAATCAGTGGTTTTTTGACAATTTCTTAGTCTTTTTCATTCAATATTTCGGACTATGTGTAACCTTATCTAAATTTAGGAGAGGAATAGCACAAGGTTACCTCATTTTTTCTCTTCCTATCATTTTAATGATGTAGCCTACTTATTATATCAATCAATAAATAATAATTGTATTTCATAATCATGTTTAATGTTTTTTGGAAAATAAATTTGAATTGAATTTTTATAAAGACTAGCAGGTTATCCGTGCTCTCCAAGGGTCTAATTAAGAACGTGACAAACTGAAAACTTGACGCAATGAAATCTTGGAGAATTTAAAATAGGCATATAACCATCATAGGTTAATTAAGAATCTGATTGCAAAATTTCAAGTTAATCAGTTGAGTAGTTGAGACGTGATGATGCGTCGTACGTGAATTTTCTATCCTAGTGTATAAACCAGTTCTTTCCTTTATTATAGTATAGATAATATGACACTGCACTAAACTAAGGCTGGGCACACACTAGTTAGTCAAGACAAGACAAGACATGATCAGACACGTTTAGTCACAATACTTCACATAGTTGCTTATGAAGCAGCACACACCGATTAGTCATTGCAATTAGACATGTCTTCATAAGCAACTATGTGAAGTATTGTGACTAAACGTGTCTGATCATGTCTTGTCTTCTGTTGGTGTGCGCCCAGTCTAAAACAAATAAATAACTGTGGAAGCGAATTTAATCGTCTTTTAACTGTTTTTGTTCTCTTTCTAGATACCCTGAGACTGGAACAGAACCAAATCAAAGTAAATAACAGTGGAAGCGAAATTAGTCTAGTCTTTCAACTGTTTTTGTTCTCTTTCTAGATACCCTGAAATTGAAACAGAAAAGGAAGAAAGTAAAGAAGATGGGTCTGATAAAGAAGGAGTCAGACGAAGAAGAAGAAGAGGAGTTCTTTGAAGATGCACCTCCGTATGACGAGAAAGCGTCCTTCTATGAGATGAACCTGTCACGACCTCTGTTGAAGGTATTTATAACTTTCAAGTGAAAAGGTTTGATCATTTCTTTGGTATAACTTGGGTTTTACCAGCTTCGTATTTGACTTATTAACTTCAGTACTTAGTGGTCCATGAGAAACATTAAGGCTCAACTCACACTTAGGTCTCAGGCGACCTAATTAGGCGACTCAGGTCGAGAAGAGACTCGACTCTAGTCGAGAGCATGTGTTTTGAAATGGTGACGTCGCGGAGACTAGAATCGACTGGTCTGAGTGTCAACATTTGGAAACACATGCTCTCCACTAGAGTCGAGTCTCTTCTCGATGCAGCATGTGTTTTCAAATGGTGACACTCAGACCAGTCGATTCTAGTCTCCGCGACCTCACGACTGTGAGACTGAGTCGAGCGTCGACTCGACATGTTGGTCGAGCCTCAACTTGAGTTGCATAGTACCGTGCATTTTTAATGAAAGTGAGCTTATGTTTCATGAAAGTGATGTTTTATCATTTTAGATGAGACAATATATTCATAATAATTACGGTATTATAAAACTTGTTGCATGCGCAGAAGTGACGAATTGGATCTCATATTTTTAATAATGTGAGGTTAGAAAATGGAGTAGCTTAGAACTGAAGTAGTGACAATGAGCAAGAAAGTCGTAAGGTCGAGAGACTGGAGTATCCTCGACTGGAGTCGTACGATTTGAGTCGAGGTAGTGTGAGTTGAGCCTAAGCCTCAACTCACACTCACGCGACTCAGGTCGAGAAGAGACTCGACTCTAGTCGAGAGCATGTGTTTTCAAATGGAGACAGTTGCAGAGACTAGAATCGACTGGTCTGAGTGTCACCATTTGGAAACACATGCTCTCGACTAGAGTCGAGTCTCTTCTCGACCTGAGTCGCGTAAGTGTGAGTTGAGCCTTAGTAGACGAAATCCTTATGATTTTATATTATTAGCATCATTAATTACAGAGGCCCGGTTGCACAAAAGCCAGTTAAATTTTGATCGTGGTTAATTCCCTGAGAGCCAATCAGAGAAGGCTTTTTTAGAAGACGGCTTCTCTAATTGCTTCTCGTGGAATTAATCTTGATTAAAACTTAACCGGCTTTTGTGCAACCGGCACAAAGTATTATAAGTACTAGTAGGCTACTTTCATGCGAGCCTTCTACTTTTGAAGGTGAGCGAAATGAGCCTCTATTCTTTTTGAGGCGAATGTACAATAAACATTTAGGGCCAACCCAAATGAAGCGTTTTTCAGACGAGTCGGCAGGGCATGAAGCTCTCAGATTGGCTGATTATCAGCTGATTGGGTAAGTAAGTGTTCGGGAATTAGCTGATAATCAGCCAATCGTAGAGATTCCCGCCCTGCCGACTCGTCTGAAAACGCCTGAAGAAACGCTTCGTATGGCTTGGCCCTTAGTGACGTTGATTTCGCAAACAGCGAGTAGTATCCTCTACAGACAGTTTGTTATCATATTTATATTAATATCGGGGCACCGAGTTTCGCTCGTTATTTTTATTTAATTGATAAACAGAAAACGATTCTCTAAAATTATCGTGTTTATATTTTACAGCTGGCTATATGTCAGCTTATGAATTTCGGGGATGCGATATTTTGATTTTCCACAGAATCACTCGCTCACTTTTTACTATCCACAGACGACGAAAGTCTCAGCTGTGACAGCCAAGGATGAATTATCCTTTAATGTCGTTCAGCGAGTTTTCCCAAGGATGAGACCTAGTGCAATCGAATTGTTATATATTGTTTAATCATAAACCTACTATGTTCCAAATTTCGTGAACATCGTTAGAGCCGTTTTCGAGATCCGTTGAACATAAATAATCAGATATAAAAATACAGAAATTGCTCGCTTAATACAATAGGATATCATAGTATAAAAATTTTATATATATTATAATAGACAATTCATATTATCATTTCTTTTGGTTGCCATAGAAAAATTTAAGTGATATTTTCATCTTCAATATTATTCTCAAGATTTTGTACTCGTTTGCGTTATTGCGTTTCAAATGTGAATTTGTATTTCATAGTGAGAAAACATGGATAACCAAATACATAACCTATAAACTAGAGTGTAAATAGGAAATGACATTGAGTAATACGGCAAGGCAAAACATCCAATAGGATCTCTGCTGATGAAAGCCATATGAATAAATAAAAGTTTGACGTGCAAGGCTCAACTCACACTTAAGCGACTCAGGTCGAGAAGAGACTCGACTAGTCGAGAGCATGTGTTTCCAAATGGTGACACTCAGACCAGTCGATTCTAGTCTCTGCAACTATCTCCATTTGAAAACACATGCTCTCAACTAGAGTCGAGTCTCTTCTCGACCTGTAGTGAGGTCCACGTTATAATGGCAGTGAAGAAAGATAGGAGAAAAACGTCGCCAAGTCTCTCCATTTTGCCACTAAGTGTACACAGCTGTTACTCAATTCATCCCATTAAATTTAATCTAATAATAATTATCATTTCTTTGGTAAAATAATCAATTTTAATGTCAAATTAATCAAGAATATATATTTTTTCATAATTTGATTCAAAAATTTGCTTCCATAACTGAGATCAGATTTTCATTTTTATACAAACCTGAAATGGCGGCTAATTTAAAAAGCTGTGATACACCAATCTGAATCCCAAAACAACAGAAATTAAGTTATTTTGTATGTATTCTATTCCAATTTCTTTTTAAAATAATGGAAAAATAGAAATCCTATTTAAAATAAGTTTATTTTATTTTATTTATAGTATAATTTTCAATGGAAATAATTCTTAAATAACCTTTCAATAGTATTTATACCGGTACGAGTAGGTCTAACCTGTACGTGTAGGCTGACTGAAGCATGGATGAAGTGTAGGATGGTTAGCTATCAACTTTTAAAATGTTATTCTTGGTATTATAATTTGTGCTTCTCATACGGTAACGTCTAAAAATTATTTCATTGTTTCAAAAATACATTTTAAATCAATTATACGACTTGTGTACTAAAGTATTTTGATAGAATGAAGAAATAAATGGCGGCTGGGAATTGCTTGTTTACTTTTCTACAGTCACTGTCAAAACTAAAAATAAAATATTCTGGCAAACAGACAACATTGCAGAGCTAAAGAGAGATAGCGCTATATGTTTTGTTGTGTGATAGAAAAGGACATCAACAGTATTGTCAATCCTACACTGCCATTATAACGTAGACCTCACTCTAGTGGAGAGCATGTGTTTTGAAATGGTGACGTCGCGGAGACTAGAATCGACTGGTCTGAGTGTCACCATTTGGAAACACATGCTCTCCACTAGAGTCGAGTCTCTTCTCGACCTGAGTCGCGTAAGTGTGAGTTGAGCCTTAGTAGACGAAATCCTTATGATTTTATATTATTAGCATAATTAATTACAGAGGCCCGGTTGTACAAAAGCCGCTTTAATTTTGATCGTGGTTGATTCCACGAGAGCCAATCAGAGAAGGCTTCTTTAGGAAACGGCTTCTCTAATTGCTTCTCGTGGAATTAATCATGATTAAAACTTAACCGGCTTTTGTGCAACCGGCACAAAGTATTGTAAGTACTAGTAGGCTACTTTTCTGTTTTGCAACTACAGTTGACCCCCAGAACAGACTATGGAAGACAAGTAGGGTCAGAACACATCAAGCGTTTTTTCAGGCAATAACCTAATGAGCTGTACTGTTTTTAGGCGATAGGAGCGATGTCGTTCGTTCACCCGACCCCCATCCAGGCAGCAACCATTCCAGTCGCACTGATGGGTCGCGACATCTGTGGTTGTGCGGCCACTGGCACCGGCAAGACTGCTGCATACATGCTGCCCACTCTGGAAAGGCTCATCTATAAACCTTTGAGCGGAGCTCCTGTTACCAGGTATGTCTTATGCCGCATCCACACTTTCGCCCAATGCGTATGAATGACGACGAGCGCCAGAGTGTGGATGGGTGGTTTGCCAGCGCTCGCCTTCATTGGCCTTCGTTGGCCATCGCTCTGATTTTTGTCGAGCGAAGGCGAGTGGCTGGCCGAGCATCCACAAAGGTGGGCCGTCCACTATAGTGAGGTCCACGTTATAATGGCAGTATTTGATCAACTTTGGTTTTGCTATCCTTGTCTATCATTCGACAAAGCCGGTGACACTATCCTTTTCTAGGTCCACAACGGTGCCAATTATGTTTTTGACAGTGTAGAAATTTGATTAATTAATGCAGAGAATCGGCATCGCTATTCTTCTATCTTTATCCACTGTCATTATAACGTGGACCTCACTATAGAACAGTTTTCGTCCGAACTAGCAACGGCAGAAAACTACTGAACTCGTAGTTCGCATCACGACGATGATATCTTTGTCTCGCATATCCCACAATGGAACATGCTCTTGAACTAAACTTATCAACTTTTTATTGTCCATAGTTATACTTTATAAAACAGAACAACTTCAAAAAACAAAAACAAACAAGACTGTGAAACAATTTTAGGTTATGAACACTTTGTTGTCTCAGCTCAACTAGTTAGTTCGGCCGGAAAATTCCATCCAATTAGGATCGAAAAATTGATCGGCCGGAGACGGTTATCCACGGCCGTATGAACCTGTTTCAATGGACGAGCATCTATTCCTTTCTTTGTTGGGGGATTGTTCGGTCGCGTTCGGTAGTTTTCGGTCGATGCTAGTTCGGATAAAAACGGTACTAGTGGACGGCCCACCTACGTGGAAGTCCTTGAATCGTTTGAGAACAGGTGTCACTAGATGCAGGTCGGAGCTTGTGATATGGGGTTACCATGAGTATGCAATGTGCGAATGTGGAATGACTCAAAACTATGAACAAATCGAATCAAATTATCTTTTCCTCCACCTACTGTCTAAAGTACTTACTTTACTCCCTGAAACCTAATACTAAAGTGTCACTTTTTCGCTCTCGGTAGTAAAAAACAGAAAAACTCCCTAGGGAGTAAAAGTGACTCCATTTAAATAACATGGGGAGCATCTCTATTTTGAAACTTACATTGTAATAGGTTAGAAGGTCTAAGCTCAGATGAAAAAGCATAATAGAGGTGTCTGTTATTGAGTCAACTGAATTCAATACCACAACCAGAAATTTGATCAACTCATGAAATTTATGTTTGTATGATAATTATTTTATTCTTAATATTAGTAGACGATAAAAATTTAGCTCAGCTGATATAATTGTTACAACTTTTGCCGATAGATAGCGCAATCGGCAGTCCCAATCAGATGACCGGTTTTTAGGTTTTAGATTTATGTTATGTTGTTAGGAATCATTGTCACCAATACGTAAGTTATTAGAATGATTTTATTTGCAGTTTCTATAAAAAAATGTAGATGGAGGAAAAATGTTGTGTACATCACGAGCGAAAAATACTTTTTCTCCCTCAGGAAAATTGCTGCCCTCGGCTTCGCCTCGGGCTTCAAACTTTTTCCCACAGGGAGAAAAAGTCGTACTTTTCACTCTAGATATACAAATAACTATTATTCACTAATCAAATTATCTTTATTCACAAAAACCTCTTGACCTGTCCAAATATGGAAATACATCGCACGATGGAGGATCTTATTTTAGGAAATGACAAAGTAGTTTCTGCGGCTAAATTTCTGAATAATATTTGATTTTGTGTGCCCCCAGACACGAAAGAAGAAGAAAATTTAGTGCGAAATGAGTTGCAAAGAATTTTGAAATTCTGCATCATGATTCGGCTATTATTCTGTTGTCAATATTATTCAAAGCTGAATGTTTGATAGCACTTGATTCATATCTTTTCCTACAGTTACCTTGAAAAGTGGCCATTGCTGCACTGATTACAGAACGCAAAGAATCACTTTTCCGCTCTAGTGCGGGAAAAATTTTTCCTGCACTCCAGATTTGCAACATAGCAACGCAAAATAGTTAGTAGGTTATATGGAGCACCAGTGCAGCAAAAGCGAAATTAAGTTGGTAACAGTGACTGTGGTGCACGTTATAAAAATCTTGAGGTGGTGGACAACAGTGGATGACAGCCACCACATTCAGCACACAGCCCTCCCCCCCCCCACCACCATTCAAACACACATACTACATTCCATTTTATTTATTAATAATAAAATTACACAGATATACATTTGATGGATTTCAGGCAATTTTACCCATAATTACCCACTTTTCATATTCAATGGTAACTGTAGGAAAAACTCAATGTGAAATACGTGCGCAAAGTTCCTCTGCTGCACTCAACAAACCATTCCGCCCGAGCCGTAACGTTTCTTTCGGTGCAGCAAACCGTCACTTTGCGCACTAGTTGCACAAATAAGTATTTTAGATACTTAGTTAATTATTGTGCCACATGGAATAGTTTATGTTACGGTACATGTGTAAAGGCTATACAGAGACTTATAACTGGAAATTCAACTTGTTTCAGAGTTGTGGTTCTGGTGCCAACTCGAGAACTGGGTGTTCAAGTTTACTCAGTGACTAGACAGCTGGCTCAGTTCACCAAGATCGATGTCGCTCTGTCTGTCGGAGGGCTAGACGTCAAAGTGCAGGTAAACATTAATATTTTTAATTATTTCAAATATATACTGTCTTAATAAATTGCCTAACGATTTTGGTAGGGAGTTTAACGGTTTTGGTAGAGAGTTAGTGGGGAGGATATTTTTAATATTCTTTCCGAAGAATGGACATTGATATGTCCAAAGCTCCGCCAATTTATGTAGATGCATAACAATATAATTATTATCTATAGTTATTATATTAAAATTGCTTTTTCATATCATATACAGTTCAATAATTATTTTCTTAGTCTATATCATGTAAATTCATCTATAATTTTGCTGTATTGTAAGCTATTGTATATAAGTGTATAAGACAGTATATATTGTAATCTACATAAATAAAGTACTCAATCAATCAATCAAAAACGATGACAGAAAGTTGATAGAGTTAATAGGGTTCTATCTGAATTGATCTAAAAGAGTAGGCCCAAGGATATGATCACATTGGATGCGTGTATGTGCAAGTACACACTTGGTAATGCATGACCAAACGCGCAGATGAGAAACAAAATGTGGCGAGAGCAATAGGAACACTCACACTGAACGCGTGCACTTGCTGGTTGCGTTCAGTGTGACCAGCTAAATGCAAGTCACAACTTGTTTCAATGGCACTTTCCAGATTTTGTTTCTCGTCTCATGAATAATCTGACGTGCACTTGCACATATACACATTCAATTTGATCACCCCCTCAAGAACAGATGCTTCTAGAAGCTCCCTACTTACTAATTGGTTATCCAATGTTGTTTTTTTTTAATTCATAATTATGTCTTTTACAATAAAACATGCCATTATATCACTCTATCAATTTAATAAACTCTCTCTTCAGTGTTTTGTGGCAGAGAGATCCTAGAGTCCTAACTCCGCCCTTAATGAAGGCAATTTCTCAGCTGAGCTTTAGTGTTTACGAGTTTGTGTTTCTTGAATAGTTCCAAATTTCTTAACTAACTCAATATTATTCGTTAAAAGTGGTAATTGAGTGGAATATTTCTAATTAATTTATCAATTTAAGCCATCTAAATTCAAAATTTATAGTTTTAATGTTTATTTTGGACCAAAATTTTTAAAATTGTACACGTGAAATTCTAACCTTATCATGGACTTTGTCACCTATAAATTTGGAAGAAAAATAGCACAAGGACTACCTTATTATTTTATCTTTCAATGTTACTACATTAGTGTTATTTGCATTGTGAATAAATAAATAAATAATTATTCAATTCAATTCTCTTTCCCCAGGAACAAATGCTGCGTAAATCGCCGGACATAGTCATCGCCACACCAGGTCGTCTAATCGACCACATCAGGAATGCACCTTCTTTCAGCATAGACCAAGTTGAGGTAATTATACCACTAGCTTACCCGGCGAACTTCGTACCGCCAAAAAGTCAATGTATCTCATGTCACACTTGACTTTATTTGGTGAATCATGAAATTTATCTGACAATCAATATTTTCATGTGCTTAGTCATGCAGCATTTATTATTCCGACATTGCAACATATTCTCGATCAATTGGTAGTAATATCTATCAGTAAAGTGTTGAATTAAAAAAATAGATACCGGTAGGTAAAATCAGTGTTTCAAAGATGAATTTAATGTTTTCATAGTTGTTGATTGTCAATAGATGGTCCAGGAAATATGCGATTTACGATGATTTACACAGAATTCAATATTCTTTACATCTTCAATTTTAGGATGAATTTCAGCTAAGCTAAATTCAAAAAAATGTAAATTATTCTGTCATTCTTCAGTAATTGATGAATGCAATATGAACAACACTCTTTCATGAGTTGAATAATTTTTTCCAACATTTTCTAGTTTCTCAATGATAGACGACTGATAATTATTTGTATAGGTCTTGTAAGGAACCATTATCTACAGCTGGTACCAATCAACCAATGTATCTAGAATCTATATATATATATATATATATAATATATATATATATATATGTAAAAGCGAAATGGCTGACTGACTGACTCACTCACTCGCAGAACTAAAAATCTACCGGACCAAAAACGTTCAAATTTGGTAGGTATGTTCAGTTGGCCCTTTAGAGGCGCACTAAGAAATATTTTAACTCGAAGGGTGGTTTTTAAGGGTTTAAAGTTAGTCTTTTAGCATGTATATTCTTCTTATTCTCTTAATCATAATTGAAAAATGTCCATACCAATATAGAACCATATGTCCATACCATATGTTAATATAGAACCATAATCTAGAGAGAGTACCTCTTCGAAACAGTTGTTAACTGGTAACTAAATTAATAATTTTGTCAGGTTGGCATTAAGTTGAGTTGACTTTGTTAGGTTGGCACCAAGTTGAATATTGAAATGCATTTATCGCAGAAAAATTGATTGGGCACTGCTACTTCAATCAGAGCTATCCCTGGGAATATTATATTACTAGCCGTCCGGCTCGCTTCGCTCGCCATATCCGTTTAGCCAGACGTTTATTTTGGATCCCCGACTGGATCTTTCTAACATATATATATATATGTAAAAGCGAAATGGCTGACTGACTGACTCACTCACTCGCAGAACTAAAAATCTACCGGACCAAAAACGTTCAAATTTGGTAGGTATGTTCAGTTGGCCCTTTAGAGGCGCACTAAGAAATATTTTAACTCGAAGGGTGGTTTTTAAGGGTTTAAAGTTAGTCTTTTAGCATGTATATTCTTCTTATTCTCTTAATCATAATTGAAAAATGTCCATACCAATATAGAACCATATGTCCATACCATATGTTAATATAGAACCATAATCTAGAGAGAGTACCTCTTCGAAACAGTTGTTAACTGGTAACTAAATTAATAATTTTATCAGGTTGGCATTAAGTTGAGTTGACTTTGTTAGGTTGGCACCAAGTTGAATATTGAAATGCATTTATCGCAGAAAAATTGATTGGGCACTGCTACTTCAATCAGAGCTATCCCTGGGAATATTATATTACTAGCCGTCCGGCTCGCTTCGCTCGCCATATCCGTTTAGCCAGACGTTTATTTTGGATCCCCGACTGGATCTTTCTAACATAATTATGATAAAAATGCTCAAATGAAAAGTGCAGGCGAGCCTGCTGATCTCATTCTTCGACGATCCAGTCGGGGGTCCAGGGGCGGAGCACCCTGGCTAGACGGATATGGCGAGCGAAGCGAGCCTGACGGCTAGTAGAATATACGAGATTCGTATTCCTTGAATACAATATATTCTAGGCACCTTGCAATCAACTACACTCTAACTCCAAACTACCGTATTAATACCACAGTACACTATTTATTACAGCTGGTAACTTTAGATGTTAAATCATATTATCATCATAACATGATCATCTTTCCGTTATTCGGTAGCCGCTCGGTCGGCAAGTACGAAAACATAGGTCTGTAAAATGGATTAGTAAATAATTATTATTATTGAAATTGAAATTTCTGGTCAGAAACCATCCCCAATATTCACACACATATTCCCAAAGTTTCATGCCGATCTGTCAAGTAGTTTTTAAGTCTAAAGGGAACAAACCCACATGCAGACATTCATTTTTCATATAGATTTGAAAATTTGTATTTTGATTGTATTGTTTTTAATTTTTGATTTATTTTATGTTGAATTGAATGAAATTATTGATTGAATGAATTTGTAGGTGCTAATCCTAGACGAGGCTGACCGTATCCTAGACGAGTACTTCCAGGAGCAGTTGCACGAAATAGTGAAGCAGTGCTCTAGGACTAGACAGACGCTGCTGTTCAGTGCCACCATGACGGATGCCGTCAGGGACCTGGCCTCTGTGTCGCTCGACAAGCCTGTGCGCATATTCGTCGACAACAATCAGGATGTCGCTTTCAATCTCAGGCAGGAGTTTGTCAAGTGAGTAGAGCAGGAGTTTGTCAAGTGAGTAGAGCAGAAGTTTGTCAAGTGAGTAGAGCAGGAGTTTGTCAAGTGAGTAGAGCAGGAGTTTGTCAAGTGAGTAAAGCAGGAGTTTGTCAAGTGAGTAGAGCAGGAGTTTGTCAAGTGAGTAGAGCAGAAGTTTGTCAAGTGAGTAGAGCAGGAGTTTGTCAAGTGAGTAGAGCAGGAGTTTGTCAAGTGAGTAGAGCAGAAGTTTGTCAAGTGAGTAGAGCAAGAGTTTGTCAAGTGAGTAGAGCAGGAGTTTGTCAAGTGAGTAGAGCAGAAGTTTGTCAAGTGAGTAGAGCAGGAGTTTGTCAAGTGAGTAGAGCAGAAGTTTGTCAAGTGAGTAGAGCAGGAGTTTGTCAAGTGAGTAGAGCAGAAGTTTGTCAAGTGAGTAGAGCAGGAGTTTGTCAAGTGAGTAGAGCAGAAGTTTGTCAAGTGAGTAGAGCAGGAGTTTGTCAAGTAAGTAAAGCAGGAGTTTGTCAAATGTGTAGAGTACTGAGTAAGGCTGGGCGTACACCGGTCAGTCAAGACAAGACTAGTCACGTTTAGTCACGTCAAGATTAGTCACAAATATCGGGGCACCGAGCTTCGCTCGTTATTTATCCATTGATAAACAGAACACAATTCTTTAAAATTATTGGGGAAGGACTCTAACAGGCACAGCCCAAAACTGTTTCTTCCCCGAATTTTGATTTATACACTATAAATAGTCTAAAAGTCGGTTATGTTCCATACACTTGAATTCAGGTCCAATTTTCAGTCCAAATATTTGAAACCAGAAAAGTTCCAATTTAGATTGTTCGCAAACCAAATTGAATATCAAAATAACACTCACTAATCACTTAAAACTGTAAAATAATGATTAACTTTAAATATTATGATATACTCTAATTTAGAATGATATACCATGTCATGTCAACAAATCAGATTATTTTCTAGAAAATATTTCTCGTGAGATACGGTAAGCTGATTGAATGATTACACAGCTGATCTCCCACACAGGCACACGCATCTTCTGTTATCGACAAACGACAAAATTATCATCTGTTTTACAAGGATGATCTAATTTACTAGTGCAATCTAATTTTTATATCATAAACCTACTATGTTCCAAATTTCGTGAAAATCATTAAAGCCGTTTTCGAGATCCGTTGGACATAAATAACCGTAAATAAATAAATAATCCATATTTTTGATTTTACAGATATACAGAATTCCTCGCTTAATATAATAGAATACTTCACATAGTTGCTTGTGACGCAACACACACTGATTAGTCATTGCAATTAGACATGACTCCATAAGCAACTATCTGAAGTATTGTGACTAAACGTGACTTGTCTTGTCTTGGCTAACCAATGTACGCCCAGCCTCAGGTGGGCCGTCCACTGGAACCGATTTCGTCCGAACTAGCATCGGCCGAAAACTACCGAACTCGTCCGAACGATCCCCCAACAAAGAAAGCTATAGATGCTCGTCCATTGCAACAGGTTCATACGTCCGTGCACGGCCGTCTCCGGCCGATCAAGTTTTCGATCCGAATCGAATGGGATTTTCCGGCTCTATCCGGCCGAAGTCGAGCTGAGACAACATCATCCTAACCTCAAAATTGTTTCACAGTCTTGTCTGCTTTTGTTTTTGAACTTGTTCTGTTTTATAAATCTTTTTTATTATGTTTGTGAGTAAACACACACAGAAGAATGACTTTGTCTACTAACTAGCTTGCCACTTCACTCTCTGGCAACCAGCCAACTACTGAACTGGACTGACGAAAATGGTTCCAATGGACGACCATGTTCGGCCGAATTAACGGCCGGCAGATTCATCCGATTCATCGGTTGAATACGGTTCCAGTGAACGGTTACCCTAAAGCAGGAGTTTGTCAAGTGAGCAAAGCAGGAGTAAAGTGAGTCTAGTAGTTAATAAATCAGGAGTTAGTCACGTAGTAATTAAAGTAGTAACTAAATCAGGAGTTAGTCAAGCGAGTAAAGTATTGAGTGAGGCAGGAGTTTGTCAAATGAGTACAACTGAAAGGAATTAATACTATTTATACTACTATACTACTCATTATTAAACTGGATTCTCAATATTCGTGAAAGTAACCGGCAGTTAAAATTTAACTCCTATGAGCTCTGATTGTATTATTCCCGCTCAGCACGGCTATAGAGAAAAGATATCACAATAAGATATGCCATGGTTTGTAGAATTCATTCAAAGTTTGAAAGTTTTGTATCAAATTATAGTGTTGTGTATCAAGTTGAGAAGATACTGTATCATATTGTGATGATACTTATCATTGTGTAATTATTATTA
Organism: Nilaparvata lugens; assembly: GCF_014356525.2. Taxonomy (NCBI): domain Eukaryota; kingdom Metazoa; phylum Arthropoda; class Insecta; order Hemiptera; family Delphacidae; genus Nilaparvata; species Nilaparvata lugens. Next base: position 46,908,861 of record NC_052511.1, on the reverse strand, counting down.
AACGAAAATCTCAATTAAATGCTGTAACTCACCCCGAAGACTTCTGCTACTACAAATATTGACAACAGAGTAAAAAGCTTCATGGAAATTCGATGAGCGCTACTATACAAAAATTATTTGTCTGCCCGGGAATCGAACCCAGTACCTCCTAAGTGCCCGTCAGGAATGCTAACCCTTACACCAAACTGACAATCTCTGGATACAGTAGCAGAAGTCTTCGGGGTGATTTACAGCATTTAATTGGGATTTTCGTTTAATAATTATTATTAAATCATTAGCATTTGAATAATTGCAATATCTCAGTAATTTCCATCTGTAGACTGGCTGGCCTCTATGGCTTCGTATAAAATGAGCGCTGCTATCCAGATATTGTAAGTTTGGTGTAAGGGTAAGCATTCCTGACCGGCACTTAGGAGGACTGGGTTCGATTCCTGGGCTGACAAATAATTTTTGTATAGTAGCGCTCATCGAATATCCATCTGGCTGTTTACCCTGTTGTCAATATTTGCAGTAGCAGAAGTCTTCGGGGTGATTTACAGCATTTAATTGGGATTTTCGTTTAATAATGATGATGATTGAATCAAACTTGAATTTTAAAAAACACTTTTGAAATGAAAATGCACTTACTTTTGTAGTGACGATCGTTTCGACCTGTTGTTGGTCATCATCAGACTGATCGTCGAAACGATCGTCACTACAAAAGTAAGTGCATTTTCACTTCAAAAGTGTTTTTTAAAATTCAAGTTTAATGTTAACAGTGAAAAAGTATGGATATACAACAGAGATGATTGAATCATTAGCATTTGAATAATTGCAATATCTCAGTAATTTCCATTTGTATCATTGTGTGATAATACTGCATCATATTGTGGTGTTATTATATCATTTATGGCGAAGCATGAGCAGATATCTTTTCATGGCATAGGACGTTTATGTCCCAAATTTCACTGTTAACTCAAGCCGATAGTCCTAGTAGTTGTTTTTCGTGAAGCTATGTGACACTGGTAGTCTCTCATTCTGTGCCGTTCTTACACTCTCACCCCAATAACACAGTAATAATGGACAATAGTCGACTGTAATCGGCTTGAATTAACAGAAAATCGGCTTGAAAATTGGAACATGAACTACCTGTACCATGGGATATCTTCTTGTGCTATATTTTCTATAATTATGCTACTGCACACCCAAATCGGAAGTGACTAGCATTAACGTTCAGATATTCAGCTGTACATTCGTATCATACTTGTGAAAGCTCACATTAGTGACTGTCCTCACAGATGCCTCTTAAATTTTAATCATGCTTAAATGCCACGTAAACCAGAAACAGGCGTTTTGAAAAGAAGACTCCTCTGATTAGATTTCGAGGCAATTAATCACGGTTAAAATTTAAAGGGATTTTGTGCAACTGAGCACTACCTCCGTAAACAAATCCATAGTACATGACAGGTGGTTGATGGTAACGTCAGCATAAGTATTGCTCCTACGCCAATAAAAATTTGTTGATTTCAGCTGATCTATATCAGCTAGTGTTTTTATTAGTGTAGGTGCCCTAACTGTGCTGACGTCACCAGAATCCACTACGGCTTTTTGTTTACGGAGGTAGTGAACTGTATCCTCTACTATTAAACGAGCAACTTCTGTATATATTTTTAGATGTTTGGATGTTTATATCATAGAGAAACAATAGCATAAGTAGATATCCCATAGTATAGGACGTTTATGTCGCAACTTTTACTGTTATCTCAAGCCTATAGTCCACGTAGTTCTTTCCCGTGAAGCTTCATGACGCTGGTAGCTCTCATATTGTGCCGTTCATACACTTTTACTCGTTCAAAACAGTAAAAATCGACAATAATCGACAGTAATCGGCTTGAGATAACAGTAAACGTTGCGACATAAACGCCCTATACCATGGGATATCTACTTACACTATTGTTTCTCTATGTTCATATGTTTGTATTTCACCGGATCTCGTAAACGGCTCTGACGATTCTCACGAAATTCAGAACATAGTAGGTTTATTATATAAAGATTCGATTGCACTAGGTCTCATCCCTGAGAAAACTCACTGAAGAACATTGAAAGGATAATTATTATTCATCCTTAGAAAAACATCTGATAATAGTTATATTTCGTCGTCTGTTGGTGATGGAAGTGAGTGAGCGAGTTCATGTGTGTGGGACTGTGTCAAAATTATGACCCAGCTGTTGAACTTTTGTAATCATTCAATCAGGTACTTAGTTCCGGTTGCAAAAAAGCCGGGTTATTTTCAATCCTGATTAATTCCAGTAGATCCATCTTTTTGAAATGGTCTTCTCTGATTTGGTTCACGTGAAGTTAATCAGGATTAAAATTTAACCGGCTTTTGTGCAACTGGGCCTTTGTGAGGGAAATTTTTGCATTCCTCTGGGAATTAATCTCAATTTAATGTTATTAGATGGAACATCTCTGTATGAATGTTATTATAATTTCTTCTTTCGTAACAAAATTTTTATGCTTTTGTACTCTAGAGCGAAGCTCGGTCCCCGATATTTTAATCTTATCCAAGAGGCAATAAGCATAAGTTCAACTTCAAATAATAATTTGTTAATTATTTATCTTTCTATTTACAGGATAAGACAGAAATACGAGCCATACAGAGAGGCAATTCTGGCTTCGCTGGTGTGCCGCACTTTCCATAGCAGTACAATGGTGTTTGTGCAGACCAAGAAGGAAGCTCACCGTGTTCACATCATGTTGGGTCTGTTGGGAGTCAAAGTGGCCGAATTACATGGCAACATGTCCCAGCCACAACGTATGGAGGCGTTGAGAAGGTAACTTGTTGCAGAGAATAGTTGCAGAGTGGGTCTTGATGTATGGAAGCGTTCAGAAGTCGACTTGTTACGATTTTAGTTTTTTCGGGGAGTAAGATGGCACTCAGGAGGGAACTTGTTGGTGTAACTTGTTGCAGGGTCCAGGTTCAAACGTTTTTTTTTATGTGTTCGGAGAGAGAATAGCGGATCTATAGTTTAACTTCTTCTACCCGGTTTCACCCAGCTTTGGTCAAATATCTTCTAGCCATGGTCGAATTAATCATGTTCAAAACTTAGCCATTTGTTCAAATATAGAAGCGTTGCACCAGCATCGGTCACAGTCAAAATTTCATCGGTTAAATCTGAACACGGTCAGTTTTTCGAAGCAGTAAGTTTCTGAGAATGACTGACATCCTATTGACTATATTATCTGATTTTGGCTTATGTTCAAGGATTTTTAAATAAAAGACATGAATATTATTATCCTACTATATTAAGCGAGCAATTTCTGTATCTATATATCTGGTTATTTTTATAGCTGGTTATTTATGTTTAACGGATCTCGAAAACGGCTCTACCGATTTTCACGAAATTTGGAACATAGTAGGTTTATGATATAAAGATTCGATTGCTCTAGGTCTCATCCTTGGAAAAACTCGCTGAACGACATTAAAAGGATAATTCATCCTTGGCTGAAACAGCTGTGGATAGTAAAAAAGTAAGTGAGCGAGTGAGTATGTGAAAAATCAAAATATCGCATCCCCGAAATTCATAAGATGACGTATAGCCAGCTGTGAAATATAAACATGATTATTTTAGAGAATAATTCTCAATAAATAAAAATAACGAGCGAAGCACGGTGCCCCGATATTTATTAATGAAGCAAGGTATAATACGTCATGGAGGGAATTTCAAGACAGAAAAAAAGGAAACATTAATTGATATTATTTTTGTAAATCCCATGATATAATGATATGGATTGATTGGTTCTCAATTCATTCATACAGTAAGTACATCATCAAAATGATAGGGAGAGAAAAAATAAGGTAACCTTATGCTATTCCTCTCCAAAGTTTAGATTAGGTTACACATAGTGCGAAATAGGTCAAGTCTTGTAGTTGTTCACTTCACAAAATTTTCAGTCCTCAATTATTTTCACAAAGTAGACTTTTAAATTTAGATGCTTCAAAACCTTAACATTAAACTAATATTTTTAGATTAGATGAAGTTCTTAGTTACACTATTAGCAACTATTTTGTGGTACAGTGAGGTCCACGTTATAATGTCAGTATTTGATTAACATTGGTGTTGCTAACCTTGTCGAATGATTTTTCAAATAACTTTTTCTTGTTTTGTTTCAGATTCAAAGACTCAGAAGTAGACGTGTTGGTGGCAACAGACGTGGCCGCTAGAGGTCTGGACATTCGCAACGTTAAGACAGTCATCAACTTTGTGATGCCACCGAGCTTAGAGCACTACATCCATAGAGTGGGCAGAACGGCGCGTGCCGGGCGAGCTGGAGTGTCGGTCAGCATGTGTGGAGAGTCTGAGCGGAAAATTGTCAAGGTCAGCATTTTGAAAATAATAGAATTTTTGTAGTTATATCGTCATAGCCGAGGCGGGAAATTTTCAAAGTCAATATTGTCAGTTTCCGATAGAGGCAGCACCTGATTAACATTGTTTACAGTTGTTACTGTATCAATAGTTAGGCTCAACTCACACTTACGCGACTCAGGTCGAGAAGAGACTCGACTCCAGTCGAGAGCATGTGTTTCCTAATGGTGACACTCAGGTGAACCGTCCACTGGAACCGATTTCGTCCGAACTAGCATCGGCCGAAAACTACCGAACTCGTCCGAACGATCCCCCAACAAAGAAAGCTATAGATGCTCGTCTATTGCAACAGGTTCATACGTCTGTTCACGGCCGATCAAGTTTTCGATCCGAATTGAATGGTGTTTTCCGGCTCTATCCGGCCGAAATCGAGCTGAGACTTCATCCTAACCTCAAAGTTGTTTCACAGTCTTGACTGTTTTTGTTTTTTGAACTTGTTCTGTTTTATAAAGTTTTAACTATGGACAATGAAAAGTTGATAAGTTTGTTTCAAGAGCATGTTCCATTGTGGGATATGCGAGACAAAAGATATCATCTTTGTGATTTTCAAAGGAATCTGTAGACAAAGATTGCTGAAAAATAGTATCTGAAGGTAAGATTATTAATAATAAAATCAAATCAAATTCATTTATTGCCAAAAAGAAAACAAACAATAATTTACACATACATACACGAGCAAAAATAAAAATAAAATGTTCATAATACAATATTACACATACAAGCATATACATGAGAGCAGAAAAAACCAATTATAAAATAATAATGTCTCTGGTCGAGGGTACAACACGACCAGAGGAGTTTATTCAAATTATAGACCTGATTACAAAAAGCATATAAGGTACAATTATTTACAAAGTATTAATACAATTGGTTGATTATTCGCTGATCTAAGAAAATGTGGCCCCGCTATATATGAATATATGTCGGGATGCGACTAATCTTGCTAATTCTAATGAATAACTAATCTAGTGGATATTTGTTTATTCAATTTTCAAATTTCAATATAATCATTGTTTATGAAATATTTTGGTGGCTATGATAGTAGTTGAATCAATAATTGGCAACCAGCCAACTACTGAACTAGACTGACAAACGATTCCAATGGACGACCATATTCGGCCGAATTAACGGCCGGCAGATTCGTCCGATCCAACGGCCGAACGGATCGTTTGAATACGGTTCCAGTGGACGGTTACCCTCAGACCAGTCGATTCTAGTCTCCGCGACGTCGATTTGAAAACACATGCTCTCGACTAGAGTCGAGTCTCTTCTCGACCTGAGTCGCGTAAGTGTGAGTTGAGCCTAACTGTTCGTTAGGGTATGATCACATTGAATGCGTATATGTGCAAGTGCATGTCAGATCATGGATGAGCCGAAAAACAAAATTTGATAAGTGCCATTGTAACACGTTGTGAGTTGCATGCAGCTGCTTACACTGAACGCAACCAGCAAGTGCACGCGTTCAGTGTCAGTGTTCCTTCCAATTGAACAAATCCAAATTTTATTTCTCATCTGCACCCTTGCTCATGCATAACCAAGCTTGCACTTGCACATATACGACCTTGATGTCGAGAAGCTGTGGTTCCAACAAGATGGCGCAACGTGTCACACAGCTCGTGCCACAATCGATGTATTGAAAGACACGTTTGGTGACTGCCTGATTTCAAGTTTTGGACCTGTGAATTGGCCTCCAAGATCTTGTGATTTAACACCGCTAGACTACTTTCTGTGGGGCTATTTGAAGTCATTTGTCTTGTGACGTGTGTGTGTGTGTGTGTGTGTGTGTGTGTGTGTGAGTGTCATAAATCATAGTCAAGTGACAAACGCTCGACCATTTTGGAGACAACATTCGCCGTGTTATTGTCGATATACGGACACAAATGTTGGAAAAAGTTATAGAAAAATTGGACGTCCACATTAGACTACATCCGATCCAGCCGTGGCGGTCATATGCCAGAAATAATATTCAAAATGTACGGTAACGCCACAATATTATCTTTCTAATTAAAAAAAATTATGTCAATCGAATAATCCATTGTTGTTTTCACTCATTCATTTTTATTCACAATCACAAATCATAATTATAATATGATTGGGAGAAGACAACAGGCATAGCCCAAAACTGTCTTCTCTCAAATTTTTGCAAATAAAAGTTTCAAAAAAGAATGAGGTTAGATTTCACTTTTCACTTCAAAAAGTCCAATTTACACTTCAAAACTAATGACTAAACTACAATTTTTGATTTTGTTTTCGCCCCACTTGGATGTAATGAGCTGGTTTTCGTGCGCCATATGGAGGCCGAAAATGATTGTTTTCTGACCAGGCCGGTAAAAGATTTACGGCCCTAGGGCTGTAAAATAACCTTGAAGTCAGCTGATTCTGATTTGATGTGAACGTGTTTACAAAATGGTTTATGAAACGGAATCAGTTTATGCTTCTAGAATTGAATAAGTATTCTGCAATAAGATACTATCATTTTATTTGGATGAATAAAATACAGATAAGATATATATTATAAACTATTCAAATTCGATTTTCAGAGTAGGATAGACTTCTAACCTAAACTTCTGAAGTCAACGACAACAAGCATTGTTGACGTTTACATTTAGATTGGCCAAATTTCAAGTGTGCTAAAACAGCTGATCAAAACACTTTTCATTATTTGTGTTTATTATTCAAGAATCAAAACATTTATAATAATATCATCTTATTGTCATTTGGAAGAATAAAAAGTATAAACTCAACTTCTTACATAATTGAACATAATCTTTCAGGTTATTTAGACAAATCAGAATAAAAAATAAAAATACTTGACAATTTCCTGATATTCAGATTACCTCAGATTTGCTAGAGCTATGACCTTCCTGTTTTGCTTTCGGAAGTGCCTAATAAACAATTATTCTCATATTTATATTGTTTATTTTTCTGTGTGGCGAAAAATAACGTTCTCAACATGGGCAAAAATGTTTTTCCGGCTCTCAATCTTTTCTAGTCCTCGGCCTACGGCCTCGGACTTGAAAACCGATTTCGAGCCGGAAAAGTCTCATTTTCGGCCCTAGGTGCGAAATATACTATTTATTGCAATTTAAAGTTCTAAACCTCTAACACCCGTTATTAACATTACATATTGGTTTATGTCTTGAGAATCATAATACGATGATTGACTGAATATTGTGACCTATGTTTTCCTGTAGTAAATCACAAACCTTTATGTCATTTAATTAATTTAATAACTAATAAACTATTTTATTCTATTGACAATCATAAATCGTTAGAATTTGAACCTAGTTTTTCAAACTTGAGCAAATGTAATACTATAACAAATTGTTATAAACTAGTTCTAAAGGCTTCCTCCTATTCAGCCTCCTGGTAAACTGTGTAATGGTACCATAACCTAATTTTAATGTAATTTATTCAAATATTGCCAACAGACTATTCTATTCTAACTTGCAGGAAATCATTATAAATTGTAATATATTTTTCCTACAGTTACGTTGAAAAGTGGCCATTGCTGCACTGATTACAGAACGCAAAGAATCACTTTTCCGCTCTAGTGCGGGAAAAATTTTTCTGCACTCCAGATTTGCAACATGGCAACGCAAATACTTAGTAGGTTATATGGAGCACAGTGCAGCAAAATCAAAATGAAGTTGGTAACAGTGACTGCTGTGGCTGCTATAGTGAGCAGAGGTGCAACCAAGCACACGCGCTAATTATTATTCATTATATATTATAACCAAGGACAACGAGGACTTTAGGATTTTAGGATTAAGGTTTTTATCAATAATAAAATTACACAGAAAAACATTTGATGGATTCCAGGCAATTTTACCCATAATTACCCACTTTTCATATTCAATGGTAACTGTAGGAAAAACTTAATGTGAAATACGTGCGCAAAGTTCCTCTGCTGCACTCAAGAAACCATTCCGCCCTCGCCTACGGCTCGTTTCTTTCGGTGCAGCAAACTGTCACTTTGCGCACTAGTTGCACAAATAACTATTCTAGAGGTTGTGATCACATTGGATGAACATATGTGCAAGTGGACGTCAGATCATTGGATGAACATATGTTCGGCTCGGGCGTAAACGTTTCTTTCGGTGCAGCAAACTGTCACTTTGCGCACTAGTTGCACAAATAACTATTAGCAACCGTTAGTAAATGACAAAGTCTATACGGTTTTTAAACGGCTATAAAAACCAATGCGAAAAACCTCATTTGTTGATGTAAGGCTAGGCACACACCAGTTAGTCTAGACAAGACACGTTTAGTCACAATACTTCACATAGTTGCTTATGAAGACATGACTAATTGCAATGACTAATCAGTTTGTGTTGCGTCATAAGCAGCTATGTGAAGTATTGTGACTAATCGTGACTAGTCTTGTCTTGAACTGGTGTGTGCCTAGTCTTAATATTCACCAAACGATTTAATTCTTACATTATTTGAAGACGTAAGGTTGAAAAATTATGATAAGCCTGATAACTATACCATAATATAAAATAGTTGAATAGTTGTAGCTAAACAATATTTATTTAATGAATATTAAACCCGTATTCAAAACCATTTCATGTTCGAACATAGGCAAGTTCCAGCCGAGAACTTATGCATTTGATGGTTGATATACTATGCTAGCCTAGTTATTTATAATTATTTATATTTAATTTATTGACACTGTTCCAATGTATTTCTTACATCTGATGAATAATAGTTATTTGTGCAACTAGTGCGCAAAGTGACAGTTTGCTGCACCGAAAGAAACGTTTAAACCCGAGCCGTAGGTGAGGGCGGAATAGTTTCTTGAGTGCAGCAGAGGAACTTTGCGCACGTATTTCACATTAAATTTTTCCTACAGTTACCATTGAATATCAAAAGTGGGTAATTATGAGTAAAATTCCCTGAAATCCATTAAATGTTTGTGTGTGTGATGCTGTTATTAATAAAAACCTTAATTTATTTAAAATTGAATAATGTAGTAGTAAATGAATGAAGGCGGCTGTGTGCTGAATGTGGTGGCTGTCAACTGCTGTCATCCACCGCCTCAATATTATTATAACGTGCACCACAGTCACTGTTACCAACTTAATTTTGATTTTGCTGCACTGGTGCTCCATATAACCTACTAACTACTTTGCGTTGTCATGCTGCAAATCTGGAGTACGCAAAGTACTCACTTTGCGCACTAGTGCGGAAAAGTGATTCTTTGCGGCCTGCAATCAGTGCAGAAATGGTCACTTTTCAAGGTATCTGTAGGAAAAGACTATTTCTATCCTATTCTATTCTTTACTATTCATATTTCCTAATCAATACTATTTTGTTCTATTCCACAGGAAATCATAAAACGCGCCCGTAACCCGGTGAAAAGCCGGATCGTTCCGGTGGAAATCCTGGAAAAGTATCGGAAAAAGGTGGAGAAACTGGAGGGGGAGATCGAAGCCATCCTTAAGGAGGAGGAGGCGGAGAGGCTGTTGGCCAAAGCTGAGAATCAGGCGAACAAAGTGGAGAACCTGATGAAGGAAAAAGGAAAGGGAATGGGAGAGAGACCGAGGGAGTGGTTCCAGAGTACGAAGGAGCGGATGAAGGAGAAAGAGAGGTAGGTGAAAGAAGAAAGACGAAGATTATTGGTGTGTGTTTTTCAATTTTGCATTTGTTTCTGGAAAGGAAAATATTATATTCTCTTTCAAAGTTTTTGTATTATTATTAAATAATTATTATTAAACAAAAATCCCAATTAAATGCTGTAATGCTATCACCCCGACAACTTCTGCTACTGCAAATATTACAGAATTAGATTACAGTTAATATTACTGTGTTTCACAGTATTTAATTGGGATTTTCGTTTAATAATAATTAAATGAAAAAGACTAAAGAAATTGTCAAAAAACCACTGATTTATTGATAATTAGAAAGACCGGTTTCGGTTATTACACCATTGTCAATCTCTGATAAACTAAAACTAAATACAAGAGCAGCAGAATTTATCAGTTTCAAGCATTGTCTATTGAAGAAAATGTTCCTTTCTGCTACTCCATACTTGAGTTTCAATTTAAAATATAACTTCACTTGTTCAGCTTGACTTGCTAGTTTCACTTTTTGTGTAGTTGAGAAGTTGATATTGTGGTAATTATTCATATTGAATGAAAAAGACTAAGAAATTGTAAAAAAAACCACTGATTTATTGATAATTAGAAAAAAAATTAGTAATAATTATTCATCAATTAGCATTTGAACAAATGCAACTTCCAATTTATTTCCATAAATGTTTTTGTATTGTTCTCGAAATAATTATTGTTCAAAGTTTTTGTATTGTTAAAAAGTATTTGCTTTGTGAAAAGAAATAAGAATTATTTATTCACGTAAGTTACAATACATTCTGGTTTATACACGAATTTACAATAAATTACAGTATAGCAGCTAATTATGCAACAAATTTCACATATTATGAAAACTTATTAATTACAATAAAGATTGAATGCAAATGATTGGTTCACAGTTTTAGTGAACAGAAATTTTGAGTGAAGTAATCTATAAAAACTTCATTTGCCTTGCATTTAATAGCTATGAAATGAACGGCACAGTATGAGAGACTTAGGCTCAACTCACACTTACGCGACTCAGGTCGAGAAGAGACTCGACTCTAGTGGAGAGCATGTGTTATCAAATGGTGACAGTCGCGGAGACTAGAATCGACTGGTCTGAGTGTAATAGTTATTTGTATATCTAGAGTGAAAAGTACGACTTTTTCTCCCTGAGGGAAAAGTTTGAAGCCCGAGGCGAAGCCGAGGGCAACAATTTTCCTGAGGGAGAAAAAGTATTTTTCACTCGTGATGTACACAACATTTTTCCTCCATCTACATTTTTTCGTAGAATTAATCAAGATTAAAATTTAACCGGCTTTTGTGCGAACGGTTCTATAGTGAGGTGCACGTTATAATGGAAGTGGAGAAAGATAGAAAAACGTTGCCGATCCTCTGTCTTGTCAATACCTTCTATAGACGGTAGCTGATACAGGTTTATTGATGTAATATTAACTGTTCATTCTCGTTTAAAATAATCAATTATTGTATTTTTCCAAGCAAGATATATTTTTCAATAATTTCTTAATGAATTTTCATAATCCAGATGAAATATTTTGTTAATTATCAATTCATTGTTACATTGTTAAAAGACGTTCTGGCAAGAAAGCTTAGCGAGAAAGAGATAGCGCTGTCCGCATTGTTGAATGATAGACAAGGATAGCAATACCATTTCTAATCAAACACTGCCATTATAACGTGGACCTCACTATAGGACTATATGCTTGAGTTGAAAGTGGACGATCTAAGATTTTAGATTTCTAAGATTGATGCTCGTTACAGCATACAAACCTCTGGTTTTGTTGGCAACGTCTATGTCGAGAAGAAGAAAAAAAATTCTTTAATGTATTTTACTAATGTTTCAGTTTTGAAAATTGTACGGTATTATGATAAATAAAAAATTTAATTAGATTTGAAATGACCTATACCATCGGATATCTTCTTATGCTATCTTTTCTCTATGGCTTTTTGTGTAGTTGAGAAGTTGATATTCTGGTAATTATTATTCATATTAAATTAAAAGACTGTGCCGGTTGCACAACAGCCGGTTAAATTTTAACCGTGATTAACTTTACGAGAACCAATCAGAGAAGCCGTCTTATCAAGAAGGCCATCTCTGATTGGTTCTCGTGGAATTATTCACGGTTGAAATTTAACTAGCTTCTGTGCAACCGGCACTAAGAAATCGTCTAAACCACAGATTATATTAAAAGCAGAAAGACCGGTTTCGGTTGTTACACCATTGTCAATCTCTGATAAACTCTCTATGATATTATTCTTTATTTGTTATTGATTGATACAATAAGTACATCATCAAAATGATAGGGAGAGAAAAACTAAGGTAACCTTTTGCTATTCCTCTCCCAAATTTAGATAAGGCTACACATAGTCCCAAATAGGTTCAGTCTTGTAGTTGTTCACTTTACAAATTTTCAGTCATTAATTAATTTCACAACGTGGATTTTTAAATTTAGATGCTTCAAAACCAAACATAGAAGAAATATTTCACATTATTATCACCAAAATATGAAATATTCACATATTAAAGAAATAATGAACATTAGCCTCATTATACTGATGATTTGTCATTCCAGAACAATTTGTATTATGTTTTTCTTTTTTGTGTAGTTGAGAAGTTGATATTGTGGTAATTATTCATATTGAATGAAAAAGACAAGACAATTCAAGACAAAGACAATATTTATTGTCTTTCTCAAAAAGACAATTTCTCAGTCTTTTTCATTCAATATTATGTTTTTATTTTAGAGAATAACTAATTTTATTTTCATTTGCAGGCAGAAGTTGGGAAAAGGAGAGAGCGAGAAGAAAAAGGGAGGTAAGAAGAGGAAGAACGAGGATGAGGAGGGAGAGCTGGAAGTGGGGAAGGAGGGCAGGAAGAGGGGGAAGAAGGAGGTGGGAGATGCGGCCGAAAGTAGGGTGAAGAATGAGATGGAGAAGGTGGCTCTACTGCAGGCCAGAATGGCTAAGAGAAAAGGACAGAAGAGGAGAATGAATGCGGTCTATGATCCTGCTAATAAGGTTGCTAATGGAAATGGTGAGTAGATTATTATTTGTTTTAATTAATCCTTTAGAATAGAAATCTTTACTGTCATTAAACACAGTGCAATATACATAGTCATCAAGAAACAAAATACCTACAAAAGTCACACAGACAAATACAGAATGAAACAATTCACACAAATAAATATGAAGTCTGAACACATATAACAATAAGCTTCTGCAAAATATATAACTTCTATACATGAATAATAGATAGATATAACCTGAAATTACATTAAAACAGTTAAATAAGTCATAAAAAATCTGGTGTGGCGCACTCACACAACTTTTCCTTGCCGTTATGAAAATTGATCAATTGACGCTAGTGTACACGTGCAACTCAAGTCTACCATTCAAAGATCAGAGCCAGCTGGTGACAGGACAATAATCTGCTATCTCTTCATAGTGAATGATTTAATAGAATCAACAGTTGCCAAAAGTTTGCAATTCAATAATCCCATTTTCTCAAATTTCAAGCTTATTTTCAATTTTAGGTGAAAATGTTACTGAACATTAATTGTAGAGATTTTCATGCTCAATCTTTTCCACACGAAATTTTTTGTTCAAATTGTATCTGAAGCAAGATAATTGGAAATCTAAAATCGAAATTTGCATAGATGGGGCGGAGCTCCTGAAATTTTTACGGATATGGGACTTGTGGCAGTTGATAGAGCTTATCAATGACTATTTTAGGTATAAATTTGATCAAAATCGTTGGAGTCATTTTCGAGAAAATCGCGAAAAACCCTGTTTTTGACAACATTTTTGCCATTTTAGCCGCCATCTTGAATTGCATTTGATCGAAATTGTTCGTGTCGGATCCTTATATTGTAAGGACCTTAAGTTCCAAATTTCAAGTAATTTCGTTAATTGGGAGATGAGATATCGTGTACACAGACGCACATACACTCATACACACACACACACACACACACACACACACACACACACACACACACACACACACACACACACACACTCACTCACACGTACACACACATTTATACATACAAACCAATACCCAAAAATCACTTTTTGGTCTCAGGGGACCTTGAAACGTATAGAAATTTAGAAATTGGGGTACCTTAATTTTTTCGGAAAGCAATACTTTCCTTACACCTATGGTAATAGGGCAAGGAAAGTAGAAAGAAAGGCTTTCCATACTCAGATCATGCTATTCTTGAAGTGAATAAAGTGGTTTGGCTTTCAGGAACTTGAGCATTATAATTTAAAATTTTCCAATGGTAACATTTCTAGCATCTAGTGGTAACTTATTAAATAATTTTATACTCATATAATCAAAGTTCATTTGAGTCCTAGTCAATCTAGCCTGCTTTACCTGCAGCTGATACCTATTTCTTGTGACTTGACTAACAATATCACTTCTTTGCATTAATTAACCAAGACTGCCTTTAGCAAAAAGCAAACAATTGATAATTGTTATCAAATGAAAATCCAAATTAAATGCTGTAGTTCACCCCGAATACTTCTGCTACTGCAAATATTGACAACCGGGTAAACAGCTAGATGAAAATTCGATGAGCGCGAATATTCAAAAATTATGTCAGCCCGGGAATCGAACCCAGTACCTCCTAATTGCCGGTCGGGCACGCGTACTCCAAACTGACAATCTGTGGATAGCAGCTCTCATTTTATACGAAGCCATAGCGGCCAGCCATACAGCCATTCTACAGATGGAAAATGATGAAACTAAAAGCTTTTGATATTAAACGCCTTGAAAAGTAACGACTCTCGCTTAAAATAGATAAATATTTTTTTTAGATAATGTTGTTGGTGAGATTTAGTGATATCTAAATCCATAAAGCCTGGTTTTCATTAGTAGAGTTAGTGGTAGAGTTTCCTGGGCAAGTACTAACTATTTTGTGAACTCTCCCAATGAAAACGTTCATGGTAGAGTACTAGTTTTTAGTAGAGTAGAGTGGGATAGCACCGTGGGATAGTACTCTACCACTTGCCTTCCCCCACCACCGCTTCTCACTCTACTCTACCACTACTATGCTAATGAAGACAGTCTCCAGCTAGTAGAGTAGAGTCGTGCCTTATGCTATCAAGTTTAAGAAGTATTTTTCATTTATTAAAAAGTATTAATTTATTAAAATTTTTGAATAGTGTTAATAAGTGTTAATTTATAAAAAGTATTACACATTTAACAGTCTCGAGCTAGTAGAGTAGTGTCGTGTCGAAGGCTATCAAGTTTAAGAAGTATTGTTATTTATTAAAAAGTATAAATTGATTAGAAGTTTCAATTTATTAAAAAGTATTGACATTTTAAGGGTAGTTTTGTTCACTAGACAACACACTTTACCTACTATTCTCAACTGTAGTGAAAACAGTTACTCGACCAAGTAAGTAGAGTAGAGTTGGCTCGGTAGAGTTAGTATGCCAGTTACTCGACCACTAACTCTACTAATGAAAACCAGGCTTTATGAAACACTGGAATGTTGTCTAGATGTATCACGAGTTTATTTAAAAATTACATATATTTTTCAACACCTATAGTTTTTTTCATTTATTTATTCATTATTTTACAAAGGCGACTTTCTAGAAGTATTTTAAGCCTAGTTGATGATGATGGGATGAATGATAATACAATGAAGGTAGTTATGAATGAATAAAAGTTATAGGTTATGCTATCCACTTGAATTGATTTGAGTCCACTTTTCAGTCCAGAAATAAATTAACTAGGAATTTTGAATTTGATTTGATTAAAAACCGAATATAATAGAACTAGCCGTAAGGCTCCCTTCGCTCGCCATATCCGTCTAGCCAGGGGGCTCCGCCCTGGATCGTCCGAGAATGAGATCAGCAGGCTCGCTTCGCTCGCCTGCATTTTTCATTTGAGCATTTTTATCATATGTTAGGACGATCCAGTCGGGGGTCCAGACTAAACGTCTGGCTAAACGGATATGGTGAGCGAAGCGAGCCGGACGGCCAGTAATATAATATTCCCAGGGATCTCTGATTGAAGTAGCAGTGCCCAATCAATTTTTCCGCGATAAATGCATTTCAATTTTCAATTTGGTGCCAACCTAACAAAGTCAACTCAACTGAATACCAACCTGACAAAATTATTAATTTAGTTACCAGAACAACTGTTTCGAAGAGGTACTCTCTCTAGATTGTAGTTTTATATTAACATTATGGTATGGACATTTCAATTATAACTAAGATATTGGAATAAGAAGAATATACATGCTAAAAGACGAACTTTAAACCCTTAAAAACCACCCTTAGAGTTGAAATATCGCCAAAAGATTTCTTAGTGCGCCTCTAAAGGGCCAACTGAACATACCTACCAAATTTGAACGTTTTTGGTCCGGTAGATTTTTAGTTCTGCGAGTGAGTGAGTCAGTGAGTGAGTGCCATTTCGCTTATATATATATATAGATGATAACATTCAATAAACTGTCAGACACTGAAGATGAAGGTGGTTTTGTAATACTGTACTTAGGTTGATTTAGTTAAACTGAGTTAATTTATTGATTTTTTTGCAGCAGTTGGAGGCAAGAAACGAAAGAATTCTGCATTTGACTCTGACCTTACTGATGTCAGCAACAGGAAAGTGAAGAGTCTCAGATATGAGTAAGTATTCCTTAACACTTTGCCACAAAAAATGTCATTTGTTGTTGAATTCTATGATAACTACAGTTGGACCTCTGTATAACGAAGTTGATTATCCCGAGAAAAAAATCGCTGCAGAGAGGTATTCGTTATTGAGAGGTTGCTCTGTCAAGAAAACTGCCACAATCTTATGGATCTTATAATATATCAACGACGGTAATTAAATGATTTGGGCGGTATTTAGTGCCTTATTGGGAAAATATTTAAGGAATATACCATTCTAATCAACATTGAAATCGTCTTTCGGTTTATAATTATTTAGATCTTTTCTGAGAACATTTTCATTCCAGAATTCACAAGAGGGTACATATCAACACTAGCACTTTCACCCGATATCACTTTTTTGACGAGAGGTCATGCCGTTTTTTGAATTTTTCTAACCAGCCGTTACTTGCCTCGAAGCTACTGTATCCCAATGATACTACAAATTCTAAAGCCTTTTCATTGATTAAATTCCCTGACAATGGACGATTTTTCTCGAGCATTACAGTCACCCATTTTATCACTGCGTTATCAGTATCATCAAATTTACAAAGCTGTATTCTCTTTCTTTGCAAATCATGAGCAACATTTAGTTTTAGAATCGGATCACGAATTTTTAGAAACTGAATGAAACTGAGTACAGTAACTTAACCAGCAAAATTGAAATGCGTGACAGAAGCAAGGATAAGAAAGTCCAGTCGTTTACCTGCCTGGTCTACGAATGACAACTTCTTGGAAGTCTATTTCCAGTAACTTGCATTCAATTTCCGACATGTGTTTCAACCTCTATTGACTGTCTATCACCCTATCTTCTTCCTAATTGAATTGCCATGTATTTCTAGTCATTTAGTCCATATTATTATTGAAACTAAACAATTCTTTGAAAATGACTCTCTGCTTCCTATACACACTACATTTTGTATGTTGAAGTCAAGAGAAAACTTTGTTGTTGAGAGGTCCGAAACTCGTTAAATAGAGGTAAATAAGCAGCCAAAACTCAAAAATGTCATGGGGACGAGGAAAAAATTCGTTGTGTAGAGGATTTCGTTAAGTGGAGGTTCGTTATAGAGAAGTTCGACTGTATATCATAAATTCTACAGTTATAGTGAGGTTCACGTTATAATCGCAGTGGAGAAAGATAGGAGAACAGCGTTGACGACACTCTGCCTTGCCACTGCCTTCTATAGAGGCAGAAAATATATATTTATTTATAATTTTTACAAAGAAGCACTGATCGAGAGATAAAAACTAAGGATACTCATTATACTATTTCTCTCCCAAATTTAGATAACATTTTAAAAGTTCGAAATAGGGTTATGATATCCTATTATATTAAGCGAGCAATTTCTGTATATCTGTTCATATTTTTTATATCTGGTTATTTATGTCCAACGGATCTCAAAAACGGCTCTAACGATTTTCACAAAATTTGGAACATAGTAGGTTTATGATGTGAAAATTCGATTGCACTAGGTCTCATCCCTGGGAAAACTCGCTGAAGGACATGAAAAGGATAACAATTATTCATCCTTGGAAAAACAGATGATAATTTCGTCGTCTGTCGAAACAGAAGATGCGTGTGTGGGAGAGAAACAGATTTATTTTCAGCTGTGTAATCAATCAGCGAGAAATATTATCTAGACAATTTAATCGACTTGATCAAAATAAACTGATTTGTTGACATGACATTATAATCCTTCTAAACTAGATTATATCATAATTTTCAAAGTTGATCATTATTTGACAATTTTAAGTGATTAGTGAGTGTTATTTTGTTATTCAATTTGGTTTGTAAATAATCTTAAATAGAACATTTTTGTTATCAAATGTTTGAACAGAAAATTGAACCTGAATTCAAGTTAACCTACTTTCTGGACTATTTTTTATAGTGTATAATCAAAATTCGAGGAAAAACAGTTTTGGGCTGTGCCTGTTAGTACTTCCCCAATCATTTTAAAGAATTGTGTTCGGTTTATCAATAGTCAATAAAGAAATAACGAGCGAAGCTCGGTTCCCCGATATTATATTATTATGTTATATCATAGAGCATAAGTAGATATCCCATGGTATAGGGCGTTTATGTCGCAACTTTTACTGTTATCCCAAGCCGATAGTTCACGTAGTTCTTTCCCATGCAGCTGTGTGACGCTGGTAGTCAGTCTCCCAAATATTGCCGTTCATACACTCTCACCCCAACAAAACAGTAAAAATTGACAATAATCGACAGTAATCTGCTTGAGATAACAGTAAAAGTTGCAACATAAATTCCCTATACCATGGGATATCTACTTACGCTATTGTTTCTCTATGGTTATATATTCAAGAATGTATATTTTTTAAAACTTGTTTTTCATTTGTTTATTCATATGATAAATTGATGTTTCAACATTTTATTTTTTCACAGTGCCAGCAAACACAAAAGAGATGAGCAACGGAACAACAAGTCCAACAACAATAAAAACAACAACAACAAGAAAGATTTTAAGAAACCTAAAAGATGGAAATAAATGTTGTAGTTATGTATGATGATCCAATAAATTTTCTATTTGTTCAACATTTTGTTTTGTTAATCAATACTTCAAAGCCTTACTTATAGATTAATTGCAGTATTCTGATTTCATTAGAATCTGTTTGGTTTCAAAGCATTTAAATTTAAAAATCTACTTTGTGAAAATAATTGAGGACTGTTAATTTGTGAACAACTACAAGACTTGACCTATTTGGGACTATGTGTAACCTTATCTGAAAAAAGACTATGATGAAGAATAAATGGAAGGAGGAAAAGAAGCAGAAGAAGAAGTCGAAGAAGAGGAAGAACAAAATAGGAGAAGAAGAAGACAGGAGAAGACGAGGGAAGTGTAGGAGAAGGAGAAGAGGAAGAAGAAGAAGAGGATAAACAAAATAGGAGTAGAAAAAGAAGACAGGAGCGAGAAGAACAACAACAAGAATACGACTGGAGTTGAAGGAGGAGAAGAAGAAGACGAAAAAGAAAAAGAAGAAAAACATTGAGACAAACAAGAATTGTTAAAAAATGAGACTGGAGTCACGTGACATACACATCCAGCCTTCCACTACCACCCTTAAAAATAGTAGTTGAGAATAATATCAAGAGGCGCCTCTCTGGACAACCCCTCCCGCCCTGAACCACCCCTCAACCCTCTATCCACAATTATTGGGGTCCTTTCAACCCCCTCAACCACCCCCCCAGGCCCACGAATAAGGACAAACAACAATTCCATCAATCGGCCTTCAAACACCAACACCACCCTCTGCAAAATGTCTATTATTTCCAACATCGGTGGCATAAACAGCAACATAATCAACATAAGGGTGCGACTGAGGAGGGTAGGTGGATTTTTTGCAATGTTTTTATATTATTTATACCTTTATTTTTTAGTGTTACTAGTAGCCCAGTCAATGAAGGTCCAAAAAAGCAGTTTCGATCCGAAAATTAAATAAAAGCTGAATTTCCCACCATCGATAGAACCCTCCCAGAGGGTCATTCTCCCAAAAGTCCCGAGAAATCCCCTTGGAGCTTTCCGCCCCAACCCCCTAAAACTTGAAAAATGCAGGTAAACACGGGAAATCAATTATCTCTGTAACCATTGATCGGAAATAGTTCTATTCTATGCCATTCGATTCGTTACATTATGGACTACAATATTAGTTATATTCATTTTTCCAATAAAATTAACAGTTTTCTTGATAAAATAATATATATGTAAAAAATTAGGGGGTTTGTGATTTGATTTTTTTGTTTTCTTCGATTAACTTCGAAACAAGTAGCTTTAAAGGAAAATGAGTCAAATAATTAATGTAGCCACTGCCATTGCAAATCCATTAATGTTTAAATGTTTATATGTTTTAATGTTGCGCATTTACGGCGAAACGCGGTAATAGATTTTCATGAAATTTGACAGGTATGTTGCTTTTTAAATTGCGCGTCGACGTATATACAAGGTTTTTGGAAATTTTGCATCTTGAAAATGTATCTTTCCATCAACGTTGTAGACAGTTGCAGCCAGACCTGATAACAGCGCTCACACTCACATTCCGGGACGCACGTCACGGTACGATAGGACAGAATGCTCTATGTTTATTTAGGATTTTTTCTAGACATTTTAAATTGATAAATTATTAATTTTTGAGAAAACATAACAACAGGTCAATGTAACTTACTGAGCGTGAGGTCTACTGTTCACAGAACTACTAGTAAAGAGAATGATACAAGGTGATGGTTTCTTGATTCATCCCGAGCTGCGATGTATTAACACATGTGGTATTTAATTAACTGCTTGTTGTGTTTAAATACATAGAAAAAAGTGTGTTACTATGATACAATTGAATATACGATTACATTGAACGTAGATGGTTGTTTTCACACAGACCAATTGTCGACCGACACCCAGAACCTCTGATTGGCTAATTCTCACCAATAACAGTTGATCCTCAGCCTATGAGGGCCGACTTCTGAGCTCGGTATTCAGCTAAATTCTAGACTTCAAACAGCTGGAGTCAGAAAATTGGCTTTCCAAAACGGGGCGTAGTCGCAGTCCACGATTAAATTATTGAAAAACTAGAAGATTGAACACAAATAAAGAGAAAATAGCAAAGAGTTATAAGCATTTGAAGATGAGTGATTTTTCACTCAATAAGAAGAAGATATCAGGAGAAGACGAAAAAGGAGAAGAAGATTTGGGAGAAGAAGTGGAAGGAGGAAAAGAAGCAAAGAAAAAGAAGACGAGGGAAGTGTAGGAGAAGAAGAAGAAGAGGAAAAACAGAATAGGAGAAGAAGAAGACAGAAGAAGATGATGATGAAGAAGGAGAAGACCAAGGAAGAGTAGAATAAGAAGGAGAAGAAGAAAAAACAAGATGGGAGTAGAAGAAGAAGATGTCAGTAGGAGACAAAGAAGGAGAAGATGATGAAGAAGACGAAGTGGAAGGGGGAAAAGAAGTCGAAGAAGAAGAAATGAGAAAAAGAAGACAGGAGATGACGAGGGAAGTGTAGGAGAAGGAGAAGAGGTAGAAGAAGAAGAGGAAAAACAAGATAGGAGTAGAAGTAGAAGAAGACAGGAGAGAGAACAAGAACAGCAACAAGAATAAGCAGGAGAAGAAGAAGAAGAAGAAGAGGAAAAACAAAATAGGAGTAGAAGAAGAAGACAGGAGCGAGAAGATGAACAACAAGAATAAGACAGGAGGAGAAGAAGAAGAGGGAAAAGAAGAAAAACAAGAATAAGGAGGAGAAGAAGAAGAGGGAAAAGAAGAAAAACAAAAATAAGGAGGAGAAGAAGAAGAATAAAAACAGTGAGACAAACAAGAATTGTTAAAAAATGAGACTGGAGTCACATGACATACACATCCAGCCTTCCACTACCACCCTTAAAAATAGTAGTTGAGAATAATATCAAGAGGCGCCTCTCTGGACAACCCCTCCCATCCTCAACCACCCCCTAACTCTCTATCCACAATTATTGGGGTCCTTTCAACCCCCTTACCCCACCCCCAGGCCCCGAATAAGAACAAACAACAATTCCATCAATCGGCCTTCAAACACCAACACCACCCTCCTCCTACCCTCTGAAAAATGTCTATTTATTATTTCCAACATCGGTGGCATAAACAGCAACATAATCAACATAAGGGTGAGATTGAGGAGGTAGGTGGATTTTTTTGCAATGTTTTTATATTATTTATACCTTTATTTTTTAGTGTTACTATGTAGCGTCAATTTTTTGTTTTAGATTAGATTAGCATTCTGGTTTATACACTAATTTACATTAAATGACATTCATTATTATTCAACGAATTTTACAAAGTATGAAAAATTATTGGTCAGAATAAAGTGAAGTTTTTCACTTTCCTTGCCCTATTACTATAGGTAAGGAAAGTATTGCTTTCCGAAAAAAATTAAGGTACCTCAATTTCTAAATTTCTATACGTTTCAAGGTCCCCTGAGTCCGAAAAACTGGTTTTTGGGTATTGGTCTGCATGTGTGTGTGTGTGTATGAGTGTATGTGCGTCTGTGTACACGATATCTCATCTCCCAATTAACGGAATGACTTGAAATTTGGAACTTAAGGTCCTTCCCCTATAAGGATCCGACACGAACAATTTCGATCAAATTCAATTAAAGATGGCGGCTAAAATGGCGAAAATGTTGTCAAAAACAGGGTTTTTCGCGCGATTTTCTCGAAAATGGCTCCAACGATTTTGATTAAAATTATACCTAAAATAGTCATTGATAAGCTCTATCAACTGCCACGAGTCCCATATCTGTAAAAAATCCAGGAGCTCCGCCCCATCTATGCAAAGTTTGATTTTAGATTCTCAATTATCAGGCTTCAGATATAATTTAAACAAAAACTTTCGAGTGAAAAATATTGAGCATGAAAATCTCTACAATTAATGTTCACTAACATTTTCACCTAAAATTGAAAATAATCTCCAAATTCGAGAAAATGTGATTATTTCAATTATTGCAAACTGTTGACAACTGTTGATTCTATCTAATGATTCACTATGAAGAGGTCTGCTATCCTCGTGTGTCTCCAGCGTTATTGCCCTGTCACCAGCTGGCTCAAATCTTTGAATAGTAGACTTGAGTTGCGTGGGAACACTAGCGTTAGTTGATCAATTTTCATAACGGCAAGGAAAGTTGTGTGAGTTGCTCAAACCAGATTTTTTGTTTTAGATTAGATTAGTATTCTTTATACAATACATTCTGGTTTATACACTAATTTAGATTATATGACATTCATAATTATCAACGAATTTTACAAAGTATGAAAAATTATTATTGGTCAGAATAAAGTGAAGTTTTTTTGCCCATGCAGACCATTTTCTAAAGATTTATTTGACTGAGTGTATTCATGAGGTTGTTTTATTCTTTGTTGTTGTTTTATATTGAAAATGAGCACAAAAGATTATTGCTTTGTAAATTGCATTTTTTTTTAAATAAATAATTTATCTTTTCTTTTGTCTGTAAAAAAAAGATTGAATGCAACTTGTGTGTAACTACATGAATCAGCAGTGCTTCAACAAATAATTTTCGACTCTCTGAAAAGGCTATAAAACAATATCCTTCCCATTAACACACGACCGGGAAGGTCTTGTTTCAGGGAAGGTTGTTGATATTAGACTGTTGATAATGAAATTCATGTGACATAAAATGATAAATACTTTTAATAATGATAGAGAAAGTCTTGTTTCTATCCATCATAATATTATGTACCTAGTCAAACTTAGTATGTCATAGTTATTTGTGCAACTAGTGCGCAAAGTGACAGTTTGCTGCACCGAAAGAAACGTTTTCTTTCTCGCCCACGGCTCGGGCGGAATAGTTTCTTGAGTGCAGCAGAGGAACTTTGCGCACGTATTCACATTAAGTTTTTCCTACAGTACCATTGAATATGAAAAGTGGGTAATTATGGGTAAAATTGCCTGAAATCCATCAAATGTTTTTTCTGTGTAATTTTATTATTGATAAAAACCTTAATCCTAAAATCCTAAAGTCTCGCTGTCCGGGTATAATATCTACTTAATAATAGCGCGTTGTGCTTGGTTGCACCTCTGCTCACTATACCGCCACAGCAGTCACTGTTACCAACTTCATTTTGATTTTGCTGCACTGTTGCTCCATATAACTACTAAGTATTTTGCGTTGCCATGTTGCAAATCTGGAGTGCAGAAAATTTTTCCCGCACTAGAGCGGAAAAGTGATTCTTTGCGTTCTGTAATCAGTGCAGCAATGGCCACTTTTCAACGAACTGTAGGAAAAAATAAATTGCTACAACAATAACT
>NC_052511.1:46861778-46884295 GCF_014356525.2 Nilaparvata lugens | reverse complement strand
TCCTCATCCTCCTCTTCCTCCTCACCCTTACTCTTCCTCCTTTTCCTCGTCTCTCCTCTTTATTCTCCAGCCCACTCCTCTTCCTTATCCTTTCACTCCTCCTCCCCCTTCTCCTCTTTCTTACCGTAACCTTCTCCTACTTCTGCATCGCTTCTTCCTCCTACTCCTCATTCTCCTTCTCTCCCTCTTCTTTTCCTTCTTCTACACCTCTTCCTCCATCACCATCTTATCCTCATCATCCTTCTCCTGCTTCTCCTTCCCCAACTCTTTCTCGTCCATCTCCTCCTTCTCCTCCCCCATCTCTTTCTCGTCCATCTCCTCCACCTTCTCCTCATCTTCTTCCTCGTTCTTCTCCTTCTCCCTCTCCTCCTTCTCCTCCCCCATCTCTTTCTCGTCCATCTCCTCCACCTCCTCCTCATCTTCCTCCTCTTTCTTCTCCTTCTCCTCCTCCTCACACTTACCTCCTTCCTCTTCACTCTTATCTTCCTTCCCACTCAACCTTCTCCTCTCTACCACCTCCTGCTCTACAACCTCATCCTCTCCCTCCTCCTCCTCCCTTTATTTATTAACATTATTTGTTTGTTGTAGCGACGTCTGGGCGGGCGCCTTTCTCTATTATGATGACGTCACTAAACAAATCGTCCCTCGTTCGTATCCCCCAGAATGGTTCACTTTTTTGAACAATAGCTCTTGTTGCAGATGAGGTTTGAAAATCAACTATTCAGATTGGAAATATAATTATTACAATAAAATTAATTCTTTTCCTACATCATAGACTGTTTCTATCAGTTGTCTATTTGGAAATCTGGACTCAAATTCAAAAGTGAATGAAACATAACCTATTTTTTGACTAGTGTATGAATTGAAATAAGGGAAACGAACAATTTTGGGCTATGCCTGTTGGTCCTTCCCCAATCATTTCAATGAATTGAGTTTTGTGTATAATTGAATAAAAACGTTAGAAAAACTTTAGGATCTATGTTTTGCTGTGTCCAAGCCCACAAGGCTTGTTTGCCAATTCACTACGTCTACTTTAGAAAACTATTGGAGAAACTATTTTTGGTGATAGCTTGCAAACGATTTGGAACGGCGCTGAGTTGTTAAAAGTATAGAGGAAATACTTTGCTTTGTCTAATATAACAGACAAGGATAGCAACATCAATGTTAGGCTGATGCTAACTTCTTCTTCTTCTTACAAACAAGGATTAGGCTTTAACCTGTTCCGACTCACATCTAGCCAATTATTCAAATAAACATAAAAAATCCTATTATTGTCACCGCTTGCGTGGTCTGCCAACATCTCTTTTGCCTACTGGCTGATAATTATAGACTATGGTATTCTTTCAGCTGACATTCTTTGAACATGCTCCCTCCATTGATGCCGATTCTCCGTAACACTTTCATTCATGCTGCAGATATTCAATTCTTTCCTAATTCTTCATTCCTGGAATGATCTCTTCTGTCACATCCCTTGGTTCTTCGGAGAAATCTCATCTCGGCTCTCTGCCCTCTACTTTCAAGTGACTTCGTAGTAACCCATGATTCACTACCATAGAGGAGGACTGGAGCGGCCATTACCTTATAAAATTACATCTGTTCTAGCTTTTTTGTCCTGCTGATATTTGATGCTAACTTTAAAACGTAAATTTTATTATTTATGCAGGGTAATTATTATCTTCTAGAGATATTACTCTTCATAGAGTAAAGTGTTATTCTCTTCATTTCATTATTCCACGTAAATCTCTCTCATGTTCTCTTCTTTCTGTTATATTCTGTCCTTATCACTTGTTTTTCTTGTTTCTCCATCACTTACCACTCAAACTTGAGTGGAATTTCTGTTTTTTGAGAGTTTTCAAGAACATACAATGTCAAGTTTTCAAGTAATTAGGCAACATACTACTTTCAACGTTTTGACAAGGTTGAAGAATTTAGTTTTTAAAAGGTATTCTACAATCACCGTAGCAAGTAATTGATAATAATAATAATAATAATAATAATAATAATAATATTTTTTCCTTTTTCCTTCGTCCTGGTACCCCCAGAAGAAGGGAGTTTTATAGAAAATATAACAACAAAAATGAAAATACACTTATAAAAAGAAATCTTACAAACAAAACAAATGAAGAATAATAAAAAAGCAAGAATGACAAAAGATAAGAAGATTCCCTTTCAGTAGAACATTTCAAATATTATAAACCAGACGAATTAAAATTCTCCAAAACCTTCTAAAGAAGGTTTGACTGGAGGAGTCAAGTTTTACATTATATTAAGAAAAACATAGAAATAGTACATTGATATAATCAATCAGTGATCCCAAAATAATAATTTTCAATTTAAATGATATCAAAAGAGAAATAGTTGTCAATCTTGGGTAGAAAAAAAATTAATTGATACATTGATAATAATTCATTTAATTGTATTGTGTAGCAATAAATAATAAAACAATGGGATTTCAGTTGTGCTTATCACAAGAAAAAATATAAGTATATGTATTAGATAAGTATAAGTATATATACTTATAAGTATATAGTATTATATAAGATATATGTGTATAAGTGTATAAGTATATATGTATTATATATATAATACACAAGAAAAAATATATAAAAAAAAGAAAGAATTTATGAAGATCATTCAAATTCACTCAAATATTTAACAGAAAGTGTTTCATCTTATTCTTAACAATTGAAATCTATCCAGACCAATTAAATCATCTGGCAACTCATTGAAAATAGTTGGTAAACATAATAAGTTCACATTTACCATGATAATTATTGTATTCGGGCACAATAAACCTCTTATAAGCAGCTGATAAACCTCTAATAATATAATAATAATAACAAATAATAATAAATAATGAAAAAGGTCTCCAAGTACCTTACCTTGGTATCTCAGCAACCAAGGATGTCTGGATGCAAGAAAAGGTCACAATTTATTGTTCCTGTCATTATCTCCACTGTTGGAGTTGTAACTAGAAAAGTGTCAACAAATCTTTGTCAGATGGGAATATCGAAAAGTGCAGAATATGCCATGGAAAAAGCAGTTGTTCTCAGCACAGCATCCATTGTGAGATCATTTTTGAACATTTCAGTTTAGTAATGCACCAAAGTCTTGCCAAAGGCCGACTTTGACTGCAATAAACACTCACATGTCATGTGATGAATGAAATGGATAATAATAATAATTATAATATCGTGAATATCGTGTGACCTGGCTGGCTCAGGTCTGGTGTCAGAGTTTTCAGGTCGCAACTGATCAATTTCAGGGCCTCTGACATGACCCAACGACTGCTTTTTAGGCAGCCGGGACCGATGACTTAACGTGTCCATCCGAAACAATAAAGTAATTGATAATTTTGCACAAGGAGAAACAGTTAATATGACACCAGATATACCGGTATCATCTATCCTCTATAGAAGGCAGTGGCAAGGCAGAGAATCGGCATCGCTGTTTTGCTATATTTCTCCACTGCCATTACAACGTGAACCTCACTATAATAAAGCAGAATCTCAAATGGCGTCCTTATCATCTAAGATATTTCTACCTCACTAGAAGTAGAATTTACTTTACAGTTTCCATAATCTTGACATCACATTCCTACTAGTAGTTCTGTGAACAGTAGACCTCACGCAGTATTCTCATCCACAAGTACCTGATTGAAACTTTAGACCTTATGGAAATACAGCAATAGACTGGCTTCTCCACACATCTGTGTAATCACTTGTCAGCTGATTTATGATGAATAATTCTATAGTCTGATTTTTACTCTAATATTGGCGTATGAAGGAGGCTCCTTTTTCCTTTTATATTATCCTTGAAATGCAAAATTTCCAAAAACCTTGTATATACGTCGACGCGCAATTAAAAAAGGACCATACCTGTCGAATTTCATGAAAATCTATTACCGCGTTTCGCTGTAAATGCGCAACATAAAAACATAAAATAAACATATAAACATTTAAACATTAAGAGAAATGCCAAACCGTCGACTTGAATCTTAGACCTCACTTCGTTCGGTCAATTAATTCTACATTGTTTAAATACGACCTGGCAACAAAGCAAAGCGAGAAAGAGATAGCGCTATCCGTTTTGTTGAATGATAGATAAGGATAGCAATATCATTGCTGATCAAACACTGCCATTATAACATGGACCTCACTATAGAATGTAATAGTCTCCATCTTGAATGTTGAGTGTTGAATGTAACTTCAGTCTCCATATCTTGACATCACATTCCTAGGAGTATAGACTACTTATTACTAGTAGTTCTGTGAACAGTAGACCTCGCGCAGTTATAACGACGTCCCAAACCATAAGCACATCCACACTGATACACTAACTATTTATTTGATCAGATCATGCTTACACAAGATTTAATTATCATATAACGCTTTCCGGAATTTAGCGCGAGAAAACCAGAAAGACATCTAGGCGCCCAGACGAGCTGTTCCTATTTAATAGTGCATAAAATTGCATTCAATCAGGCATGCAATTTATAGTCTACACAGCTGCTAATTTTTTACCAAGTTACATTGAGATATTTAATTGCATGCGTCATGGTATGCAATTTATAGTCAACTCGACAGCTGATTTATGATGAATAATTCTATAGTCTGATTTTCACTCTAATATTGACGTATGAAGGAGGCTCCTTTTTCCTTTTATATTATCCTTGAAATGCAAAATTTCCAAAAACCTTTAAAAACGTATATACGTCGACGCGCAATTAAAAAATGAACATACCTGTCGAATTTCATGAAAATCTATTACCGCGTTTCGCCGTAAATGCGCAACATAAAAACATTTAAACATTAAGAGAAATGCCAAACCGTCGACTTGAATCTTGACATCACATTCCTATGTGTATAGACTACTTATTATAAATGAACATTATTTTGTTTTTAATAAAGAACCGCAGTCCACCCTCCCTGAACTATCTCAGCCGGAGAACTGGAGAGCAGTGAGCCAGTCGTCTAGACGTGAGTGACGCCTTCCAGCGTCCACAGAAGCGTCTCACTGACTCCAGCACTGACTCCAGTCTTCCAGTCGCCTCCAGAGCTTCTCCAGTCTCCAGTCTCCACAATAGCAACGTCGCCAATATTCCCCCTCACTCTCACACTCACACCCCTTTCATATTTCTCTTCCTCCCCCAACTATGTGTTTTGTTGTTTCCATATTTCATATTAATCATTCTTTCCTATCATCTCTCAGACCATTCCCTTTATATGGATTAATTTGTATGCCATTCAAGGGGCTAATTGGAAACCCTAATTAGTTTTGTATTTCTCATTGTAATACAAACAACTGTACCTATTAATTTTCTGGTAACATATCTTACAACATCAGGCACCACGTCAATAGCGCCGGTTGCACAAAAGCCGGTTAAATTTTAAACGTGGTTAATTCCAATCAGAAAAGGCTTTATTGGAAAGACGGCTTCTCTGATTGGTTCTTGTGAAATTAATCACTGTTGAAAATTGACCGGCTTTTGTGCAACCGGACCAAGGAGTTGCACTAATTTCACATCATAGATGAAGCGTTTTCCTGATTATGATATGCGTCAAATTATGACGTATAATAAGTGGGTGTTCATGACATCATTATTCTAAAGTGATGTCCACGTTATAATAACAGTGTAGAAAGATAGGAGATCAGCGTTGCCGATTCTCCACCTTGCAAATGCCTTCTTATAGGGTAGGATAGCTGTTACCATATCTGATGGAATATTAACTGTTCATTCTTGTTTAAAAATATCAATCATATTTTCATTCGTCAAGAAAATTTATTTTTCAATGATTTAACGATCTAGCATCGTTGCTAAGGTAGAAAAGGATAGTGCTATCTGTTTTGTCGAATGATAGACAAGGATAGCAACATAAATGTAAAAAATCCTGCCATTATAACTTGGTCCTCACTATAGTACGGTTTTAAATAAGTACATTACTAGCCATCAGGCTCGCTTCGCTCGCCATATCCGTCTAGCCAGGGGGCTCCGCCCCCTGGACCCCCGACTGGATCGTCCAATAGTGAGATCAGCAGGCTCGCTTTGCTCGCCTGCATTTTTCATTTGAGCATTTTTATCATATGTTAGGACGATCCAGTCGGGGGTCCAGACTAAACGTCTGGCTAAACGGATATGGCGAGCAAAACGAGCCTGACGGCTAGTAATATAGTATTCCCAGGAATAGCTCTGATTGAAGTAGCAGTGCCCAATCAATTTTTCCGCGATAAATGCATTTCAATCTTCAACTTGGTGCCATCCTAACAAAATTATTAATTTAGTTACCAGTGTTAACAACTGTTTCAAAGAGGTACTCTCTCTAGATTATAGTTCTATATTAACATATGGTATGGGCATTTTTTTTAATTATAATTAAGAGATTGGAATAAGAAGAATATACATGCTATAAGACGAACTTCAAACCCTTAAAAACCACCCTTATAGTTAAAATATTGCCAAAAGATTTCTTAGTGCGCCTCTGAAGGGCCAACTGAACATACCTACCAAATTTGAACGTTTTTGGTGCAATAGATTTTTAGTTCTGCGAGTGAGTGAGTGAGTAAGTGCAATTTCGCTTTTATATATAAGTAGGGGTAAAGTGAGACTTCTGCCCCAAAGCTGCCCCAAACCTGCCCCCAAAGCTGCCCCAAATCTGATTCTTGGTTCTAACCTTGCCCAATCCAATGTAATCTGATCTAACCTAACCTAGCCATACCCCTAATCTCACAATAAACCTCAAATGAAGATTTCCCACTTTTTTGGAAAAAAAAAACTAGATCCAGCTTTTTTTTTATTTCTTGAATAACTAAGAAACCGTTAATTTTACAAAAAATCTACAAGAGTAACTTTTTCCAGTAAATCTAATAACGAATCCATTGACACCCCATTTGTCAAGATTGAACAAAAAATAAGGATCTCATAGATCCAGCTTTTTTTTATTTCTTGAATAACTAAGAAACCGTTAATTTTACAAAAAATCTACAAGAGTAACTTTTTCCAGTAAATCTAATAACAAATCCATTGACACCCCATTTGTCAAGATTGAACAGAAAATAAGGATCTCATGGGAAAACTAGATCCAGCTTTTTTTTATTTCTTGAATAACTAAGAAACCATTAATTTTACAAAAAATCTACAAGAGTAACTTTTTCCAGTAAATCTAATAACAAATCCATTGACACCCCATTTGTCAAGATTGAACAGAAAAAGTAGATCCAATTTCTTGAATAACTAAGAATAATTTTTTCAGTAAATCCATTATTTGTCAAGGGATCCTAACTCTGAAACTGAGCAACAAGCATTTTTATGTTGAGACCCTTTCTTAAGCAAACCTCAGCACTAAACCCCCCCCCCCACAAGGGGGGGGTTGGGGGCTTGACCCTCTGCCTTTAACCTGAACTACTTGAAAACTCACCTCAGGTTGTATTGAGAAGAAAAAATATATAATAAAAATGTATAAGAAACAAGTCAAGTCGGATATATTACTTGTTGATCAGAGTGTACATCTTGATGAGAGTATTACCAAATATGAGTATATCACTCACACACCATATATTCAACAGACATTTAATTACAATGATGAAATTCGAATTAGTTTAAAACAAGAAGATATTTATACACTTCCAAGTAGAAGTTTTCTCATAATTGAAGGCGAAATCAAAGTGAAAGATAAGAATGATGTTGAAACCAAGGACTTTTCACTTATCAATAATGGAGTTGCATACCTATTTGATGAAATCAGATATGAATTGGGAGGGGTTGAAGTTGATCGCACACGTAATGTAGGATTGACAACAACCATGAAAAACTATCTACGTCAATCAAAACTCAATGAAAAAATTATGGAGAATGCAGGATGGAAGTTGACTGGATGGAAAAGTTTAGATAAATTCTGCTTTTGCATTCCTTTGGATATGTGGTTAGGTGTAATGGAAGACTATAGAAAAGTTCTATTAAATGTTCGTCAGGAAATTGTTCTATTAAGATCATCATCAGACTTAAATTGTATTGAATCAGAGACAGCAAAATCGGTGAAAATTGATATTACAAAACTACAATGGAAAGTACCCTATATACATGCTTCTGACACTGTTCGTCTTGATCTGCTGAGTTTAACACATAGTGATATACCAATTACCATTCCATTCAGATCATGGGAATTGCATGAATTTCCACAATTACCTGAAACTACCAATCTTCAATGGACAGTTAAGACAACTTCAAACATATTGAAACCTAGATTCATTATTCTTGGATTTCAAAAGAATAGGAAAAATGTTATAACTGCTAACAGGTCACATTTCGATTTCTGTAATCTGAACAATGTTAATCTCTATTTAAATGCTCAATCATTCCCCTATGAAAATATTGTTGGTAATAAACATTTATTGTATCACATGTTCTCTGAATTCCAAAATGAATACTATCCTTATAACAGCAGTACATCAATTGAGTATAAAACATTTGATGAATATGCACCATTGGTTGTTATAGACTGTAGTAAGCAAAATGAACTATTGAAATCTGGTGCAATAGACATAAAGTTGACATTGGAAACAACAAATAATTTCTCAGAAAAAACCAGTGCCTACTGTTTAATCCTCTATGATAATGAGTTTGAATATACACCACTGAGTGGAACAGTAAAAAGAGTATTATAAATCTTCTATAAAATAACAAAGAACTAGACAATATTCAAATCAAAAGTATTATCTACAAATGTATCAATATTTACCTTCAGTATCATCCCATTGATTTGTAGAATTGTTCTTGTCTTGATCTCAACCATTTTCTTCAAATTTAATTTTAAAGCA
The DNA here is from genome assembly GCF_014356525.2 of Nilaparvata lugens. Taxonomy (NCBI): domain Eukaryota; kingdom Metazoa; phylum Arthropoda; class Insecta; order Hemiptera; family Delphacidae; genus Nilaparvata; species Nilaparvata lugens. The sequence continues at coordinate 46,875,481 of NC_052511.1, read as the reverse complement.
TTTTATATTATTATTCAATTTATCAGCTTCTTTCAAAGCAAAATACTGACTGTGATGATATAGTGCTATCTATATGAGCTTAGATTTTCATTAAAGTTGAATAATGTTCTTGGTCTGGGTAACCAAACCTATATTTTTTCTGGGTGTACTCACCTACATCTACAATTTCTTTCTGGGTGTACTCACCTAAACCTAAGATTTTTCACCTATATTTATTACATTTTTTTCATACCATTCTTTAAAAGAGATTCCAGAAGAAAGTGAGAATTGTTGGATTAAGTTTGGATCAGTCATATACTTCCATTCTTTTTCATTATTGAGATTGATGTTTGGTATGAAGTTGCAGCTAATGGTATACATTGTAAAAAATGGAAAAAATTCTGAATCAAATTTTTGATATCAACATTAATATCTCTATTATTATCTTTATTATACAAATATCGACCAAATTTATCAACACTCATGATCTATTTTTATAATAAATGTTTAATACAACCTGAGGTGAGTTTTCAAGTAGTTCAGGTTAAAGGCAGAGGGTCAAGCCCCCCAACCCCCCCCCCCTTGTGGGGGGGGGGGTTTAGTGCTGAGGTTTGCTTAAGAAAGGGTCTCAACATAAAAATGCTTGTTGCTCAGTTTCAGAGTTAGGATCCCTTGACAATAATGGATTTACTGAAAAAAATTATTCTTAGTTATTCAAGAAATTGGATCTACTTTTTCTGTTCAATCTTGACAAATGGGGTGTCAATGGATTTGTTATTAGATTTACTGGAAAAAGTTATTCCTGTAAATTTTTTGTAAAATTAATGGTTTCTTAGTTATTCAAGAAATAAAAAAAAACTGGATCTATGAGATCCTTATTTTCTGTTCAATCTTGACAAATGGGGTGTCAATGGATTTGTTATTAGATTTACTGGAAAAAGTTACTCTTGTAGATTTTTTGTAAAATTAACGGTTTCTTAGTTATTCAAGAAATAAAAAAAAGCTGGATCTATGAGATCCTTATTTTTTGTTCAATCTTGACAAATGGGGTGTCAATGGATTCGTTATTAGATTTACTGGAAAAAGTTACTCTTGTAGATTTTTTGTAAAATTAACGGTTTCTTAGTTATTCAAGAAATAAAAAAAAGCTGGATCTAGTTTTTTTTTCCAAAAAAGTGGGAAATCTTCATTTGAGGTTTATTGTGAGATTAGGGGTATGGCTAGGTTAGGTTAGATCAGATTACATTGGATTGGGCAAGGTTAGAACCAAGAATCAGATTTGGGGCAGCTTTGGGGGCAGGTTTGGGGCAGCTTTGGGGCAGAAGTCTCACTTTACCCCTACTTATATATAGATATCTTGACAATACGGTATCTTGTTTATACGGTACCTTTATATGTATGAATTCCACATAATTTATGTTCCAATTGTGAATAATATTCAATGTTTAATCTAATCTAATCTTTTCATACTTTTGTAGTCTATTTATCTTTCAACTATCTTTCACCCTTTCTATAATATAATTCATTTCTCATTCTTCTTCTCTCTCAAAACTATTCCCATTCCCTGTCCCACATATCTCTCTCTTTCACTCCCTCTCTCTCACACACCATCTTTCTTTCCCCCCTATTTAATATTCCACACCCTCCCATCACTTCAACTCTTTCAATCATTATGGCCGCCGCGACGTCCCCAAAGCAAGCCAAGCGGCGTCCGCCAAGAGGACGTCACTTGTTTGTTGGCGTCTCGACGCTCAGCCGACGGGCGTCTGTATCTGTGGGCACACGACGGAATGGTCCCTGATCTCCAACTGCTGCCAACGCTTTCCAAACTGCAGCCGGGGACCTTCTTGTCGTGCGCTAGCTATGAGTGCCACCGCACGAAATGGTCCCTGGTCTCTAACACTTAAAATGACAGTCAGGGACGATCCCGTCGTGCGCTGTCTCCTTCCGCTACCACTTCCACTGCGCATGCGCTAACGTTACCCCCTCCACTGCAGCGGAAACTTGGCAGCTGAAAGTTTTGAAGGAACGCTCAGTTCTCCGCTAACTGCCGACGAAGAAGGTTGAAAGTTAGGTTAGGTTTGCCTGTTGAGGTAGCGTCTTAGATAACACGTGTTCTTGGGGTGGTAAGGAAGAATTCTTACACAAGTTGAAAACAAAATTCATGAGTTCTCAGCATAATTACCTCCAAAAATAAACAATATATTTGTAACTTTGAGTCAGTACATACAAGTTTTGAGAAGATATTTTAGGAGAAACAGTATGAAAGTGGTTGAAACAATATATCTACGATCTATTTGGGTGGAATTAGAGTTTATTTGTAGGCAAATATATTTATGAGAAGACGTGTAGGGACGCGAGAAACGTCATGTAGTAGAATGCTGCTGAAATCTGAGAGTATATCACCACTTCAAGTATTGTATCTGGATCGACATGCGGTGCCTCATCGAAGACATCTGAAAAAAGTGAGTAATTTCATGAATTATTTTGGTTTAAAATAATAGGTTTTGAGTGAAAATTATTGGTAATGATGCTTTTCAATCAACTTTGACAATGTTGACTTGAAAGTCCTTCACTTAAACTTCACTTAAAAGTCCTAAAAATGAAGAATTTTTAATTTTCATTTCAATGTTGGTAGTCATGGTAGATATCCTTCTTCAATGAAAACTAATTAATATTCCCAAAACCACCATTTTATCAAAACAATTCGAAATACCAGTTTACGATGCTACACCATTATCAATATCCAAAGTGAGGGTCTACGTTATAATGGCAGTGGAGAAAGATAGGGAAAAACGTTGCCGATCCTCTGTCTTGTCAATGCCTTCTATAGACGGTAGCTGATACAGGTTTATTGATGTAATATTAACTGTTCAAACTCGTTTAATAATAAACAATTATATTTTATCAAGCAACAAATTATATTTTTCAATAATTTCATAATAAGGATGAAATATTTTGTTGATTGGCTATGCTTCTATAGACGGTAGCTGATACAGGTTTATTGATGTAATATTAACGTTTCATTCTCGTTTATAATAATCAATTATATTTTATTAAGCAAGAAATCATATTTTCCAATAATTTTATATTGAATTTTCATGATTAAGATGAAATATTTTGTTAATTAATTATCAATTCTACATTGTTAAAAGACGATCTGGCAACAGAGCAAAGCGTGAAAGAGATAGCGCTATCAGCTTTGTTGAATGATAGACAAGGATAGCAATACTATTGCTAATTAAAAACTACCATTATAATGTTGACCTCACTATAGTAAATTGAAATCTTAAACATTAAGCTGCAGAATATATATTCTTTTTTGAAACTTTTATTTGTAAAAATTTGGGAGAAGACAAAATCTCCCAATCATATTGTAATTATGATTTGTGATTGTCAATGAAATAAATAAATATAGTATGGGTGAAACCATAGCTATTAAGTATTCAAATTCAAGTATATTTTCCAAAAAAAAATATAATGGTTGAATGGATTGCATGAATGTTATTCATAAGGAAAGCAGACTGAAGTATTTCTCCCTCTATAGAATGAGTAATCTAAAACGGTTGAAACGCCGGAAAACATTTTTGATAAAACCCGAATTTTTAATGTGCCCAAAACACATTAATGTGTGCCATCAATGTGGGGTCACCATCTTCCTCCAAAAGCTGGGAATAAAAAATGATCAGCAAAAAATATTCTCAGAAACAAGAACTCGTTTCTCTCTCTCTCTCAGCCTGTATCTAGAATTTATTTATTTGAATTCGACTCGATTGAAGTGGCTCTAATATATTACTATATTCGACTCGAATAAAGTGGTTTTAGCATAATATATTCTCTGAGATTCATTTGGTTTTCAGAGAACGACTAAAATATATCAATGATTCTTCTATCTTGTTTCGATGCATGACAAAGCATGCTTTTAAAACAATGTCGCACCAACTGATAAAAGGTCGCAAAGATGAGAGGCCAATTTAAATTCTTCGTTATGAATCAGCGTTTCCCATAAAGAATAGAAAATGAATTTGAAAATAGAGTTTCAATCTTTTCTTTCTTCTCAAATCTTGAAACTGGATTCATTCAATTCTTCAATTTTATCTATCAGTCTGAGGATAAATTATTGTGAATTATAACAGCTATGAGCTCATTTTTGAAATCAAATAAATTTTGAATTTATTTTTTAATCTCCATAAAATATACAACGTGATATCAAATAATAAACATGAACATTTAAGCTGGGTTTACACCAAAGTTATTAACAAAATGTTGATAACCTAATCATTATAGATTCTGAACGGAACTTGACAAACACATATGTTCACCATGTGTATGATAAGTTAGGTTCAGTCTAATATAATCTATAAGGATCAAGTAATTAGCATTTTGTTAATAACTTTGGTGTAAACGCAGCTTTACTGTATTGGAAATGAAAATACTGTATTTGAACATATCATGATGTAGGAACATAAATAGGTTTCAAAATTGGAGGCTCCGCCCCCTGGACCCCCGACTGGATCGTCCAAGAATGAGATCAGCAGGCTCGCTTCGCTCGCCTGCATTTTTCATTCGGGCATTTTTATTATTTGTTAGGACGATCCAGTCGGGGGTCCAGACTGAATGTCTGGCTAAACGGATATGGCGAGCGAAGCGAGCCTGACGACTAGTAATATAATATTCCCAGGAAAAGCTCTGATTGAAGTAGCAGTGCTTAATCAATTTTTCCGCGATAAATGCATTTCTATCTTCAACTTGGTGCCAACCTAACAAAGTCAATTCAACCTGACAAAATTATTAATTTAGTTACCAGTTAACAACTGTTTCGAAGAGGTACTCTCTCTAGATTATAGCTCTATATTAACATATGGTATGGACATTTTTCAATTATAATTATGAGATTAAAGAAGAATATACATGCTAAGAAACGAACTTCAAACCCTTAAAAACCACCGTTAGAGTTAAACTATTGCCAAAAGATTCCTTAGTGCGCCTCTAAAGGGCCAACTGAACATACCTACGAAATTTGAACGTTTTTGGTCCGGTAGATTTTTAGTTCTGCGAGTGAGTGAGTCAGTCAGTCAGTGAGTGAGTGCCATTTCGCTTTTATATATAGCAGATAACTAGCAGGTATTTATATAGAAGACTAGCAGATGAGTGGAGAAGCCAGTCTATTGCTGTTTTTCCATAAGGACTATAGTTTCAATCAGGTACTTGTGGATGAGAATACTGCATGAGGTCTACTGTTCACAGAACTACTAGTATGATATTAAATCATTGAAAAATACCCACGTGTTTTATTAGTATATTCATCACGAATAAAACATAATTGATTATTGTAAACAAGAATTAACAGTTAATATTAGATCAGATATCCTCTCTACATAAGGCAGTGACAACCTAGAGAATCGGCAACACTGTTTTTCTATCTTTCTCCACCGCCATTATAACGTGGACCTCATTATGAAACTCGAACTAAGGAGCCCTGTTAGGGGTTATCCTTACTTTAAAGTTTCAGAATTCATGAATGAGTCAGTTCTTATCAGCTAAGGTGTTTCGACCTTTTATTCAGATCTTAGGATGCTGGATCACTGAAGCATTAAACCATTAGAAAGGCTGGAGCGGAAGTTAGGACATTAAGACCCTCTTAGCTCAGGAATTTGATACCGAGCTTGGTTTTAGTGAATGAACCCTGGATAATATATTCGTGATGTGACGAGAAAACTTTGAATGGAAACCAGTTTTTGTTTTTGGATGATAAAGAGAGTGAGAGAGAGAGTGTGAGGAAGAGGGAGAGAGAAAGAAATGAAACACCTTGTAATCTGGTCCATTAGAGGCACTCACTGTTAATACTAACTTGAGAATGATGTTAATAATAATAATAATAATACAGAAGGTGTCTCATGTCTGGGGGTTGTAGCAGAATTTAGAATGTGAATGGAATGATGGAAATAATTAGAAGAAGAGGGAGGAAGAAGAGGATGAGAGGAGGAAGACAAGGAGCAGAAGAAAAAGAAGAAGAAGAGAAGAAGAAGGAGGAGGAGTAGAAGGAAATGAAGAAGAAGGAGAAGCACAAGAAGAAGATGGACAAGTAAGAGAATGATGGGAAGGTGAACTACTTATGGATGCTGGAAGATGCAGAAGAAAGAGAAAAAGAAGAAGAAGATGCAGAAGAAGAGAAGAGAAGAAGAAGAAGAAGAAGAAGAAGAAGAAATTATGTTGAGATGAGAAAGAAGGAGAAGAAGAATAGGAAGGAGAAGGAGAAGATGAAGAAGAACTACTTTCACAAACAGTCATTCTTCACTCCATTGATGAGATGCTCTGGAGAATGTGAAAAGAAGAAGGAGCAGAAAGAGAACGAGAGAGACAGGTAGACGGAGGTTGTGGTGAGGATAAGTTGGTGGCGGAAGAGGAGGAGGAGAAGGAGAGAAGGAGGAGTAGGAGGAGGAGGAAGAGGTGGAGGATTTGAAAGAAGAGGATTTGGAAGATTAGAGTTTCCCAGAGTCTTTCAATAATTATTCAAACTTTGTACATGGTCAAAGATGTACAAAAGAGAAAATGATTGAGAAGAAGGAGAAGAAGAAGGTAAAAAAGGAAAATAACAAAGAGGGAGGAGGAGGAGGAGGAGTAGAAAGCGTAGGAGGATGATGAGGAGAAGAATGAGAAGGAGATGTCAATGAAGAGAAAGGAGTTGCAAGAATTCCGAAAGACATTCTTCATTCAGTCATTCACTCTCTGTATATCCTCGAAGATGTACAAAAAGAGATGACAAGTGCAAAGAAGAAGAAGAAGTAGAAAAAGACAGGAGGAGGAGGAGAGGAAGAAGAAGAAGAGAACGAGGAGGAGGAGAAAATGAATGAAGAAGGGTTGGAGAAGAAGCGTTTCCCAGAATCATTCAATAGTTCACTATTTGCATATCGTCGAAGATGTAGTACGAAAACGGAGAAGATGAGTGAGGAGAAGAACAGGAAGAAGAGGAATAAGTAGAAGAAGACAGGAGGAGGAGGAGGAGGAGGAGAAGGAGGAGAAGATGAAGGAAGAGTGGTTGGAGGAGAAGAGTTTCCCAGAGTCATTCAATAGTTCACACTTTGCTTATCGTCGCGAAGATGTACAAAAACGTAGAATATGAGTGTGGAGAAGAAGAGGAAGACGAAGAAGAAGAAGAAGAAGAAGAAGAAGAAGAAGAAGGAGATGATGAAAAAGGATGAGAAGGCATTAGCAAGGCGATAATCGTTATCAGCTGAAGACTGTCCATGTGTAAGAGGTGGTTCACACACAGTAAAGATTCACTGCAAAGCACTGCACTGTCATAATAGAAGATGATCTTCTCTCCATTAGCATTTATTTCCTTTGCTCCTCTCATTGTTGTTTTCACACAAAGTGGGAGAAGAAGAGGAAGAAGAAGAAGAAGAAGGAGGAGGAGGAGGAGGAGGAGGAGGAGAAGAAGAAGGAGAAGGAGAAGTAGGAGGATAATGAGAAGAAGGAGGATGAGAGGAAGGAGAAGATCGATTGATTAATTAATTGAAGATGAGTGAGGAGAAGAAGAAGAAGAAGATGAAGAAGAAGAAGAAGAAGAAGAAGTAGGAGGGGATTGAGAAGAAGGAGGATGAGACGAATGAGAAGATCGATTGATTGGTTGAAGATGAGTGAGGAGAAGAAGAAGAAGACAGGAGAAGAGGATTATGATGAAGGAGAAGAAGATGTACGAGAAAATGAAAAAAACAAGATGGAAAGCATAAGTGAGTTTATAAGAAACTGAGGACAGGATTTAGTAGCAACCAAGAACCACTCTGATATCAAATCCATTAATCCGTTATCGTTTCTGTTTAATCCTTCTACTTTTCATCTCTCTCTTTCTCACTTTCTCTCTCTCTCTCTCTCTCTTGGTAGAGTTAGTGGGGAGGATATTTTTAATATTCTTTCCGAAGAATGGACATTGATATGTCCAAAGCTCCGCCAATTATATTACAAATTGCTTTTCCATATCATATACAGTTCAATAATTATTTTCTTAGTCTATATTATGTAAATTCATCTATAATTTTGCTGAACTGTAAGCTATTGTATATAAGTGTATAAGCCAGTATATATTGTAATCTACATAAATAAAGTACTCAATTAATGAATCAATCAATCTTGGTAGGGAGTTAGTGGGCGGATATTTTTAATATTCTTTCCGAAGAATGGACATTGATATGTCCAAAGCTCCACCAATTTATGTAGATGCATAACAATATAATTATCCACAGTTATTACAGATTGCTTTTTTCATATCAAGTACAGTTCAATAATTATTTTCTTAGTCTAAATTATGTAAATTCATCTATAATTTTGCTGTATTGTAAGCTATTGTATATAAGCCAGTATATATTGTAATCCACATAAATAAAGTACTCAATAAATCAATCAATCTCCCTTGTGATCTTCCTGCTTTTTCATTCATTCACAGAGCCTTTTCATATTTCTCTCAGTCTCTCTCACTTTCTCTTTCTCCTCTCTCTCTTTCTTCCTCCTCCTTGTAATCTTCCCGCTTTTTCATTCACTCTAGTATACCATCCTTTTCTCCTTTCATCATATCCCTGTGTGTTGATTGGAAGAATATTACTTTATATCCTTCTCAAAGAGTCGACATTTATTATTTGTAGTAACAACTCCTTTCCCCTCTCTTTCTTCCAGTCTTTCATCTGCTCTTTCTATCATTCTCATCCACCTTTCGTCTTCTCTTTCTCCTCTTTTTTGTCCCCATCCATCTCCCTCTCTTTCTTCCTTCTTTGTTCCCTCTTTCTTCTTTCTTTCTCCTCCTGTTTCTTCCCCTCTTTCTTCTCCCCTTTCTACCCTCTTTCTTCTTTTTTTCTTCTCCTGTTTCTTCCCCTCTTTCTTCTCCTCTTTCTCCCCCTCTTCCTTCTTCTCATTCTCTCCCTCCCACACACTCATAAGCTCCATCAAATAGGAAATCCACAACTAAAAATAGATGGACTCCTATGACGTTAACAATCCATTCAATCTGTGAATGCTCATTGGCTGAGAATAACTCACTCAAACATGGTTTTGTTTGTATGAAACATGTTTATGTTTGTGAAAAACGTGTTTTCTGCCCAAACAATGCACCACTAATGGCAAATAGAATCTGTTTACTCAGATCGAGCGAGCAAAATTATTGTTCTGACGTCAATATCTGCCGAAGAAAATGTATTTTTTTGATTCAATATCTGGAAGCTTGTTGATTTCCAATACTTCATACAATACTGACAGGTGACCCGTGCCCCGCAAGGGTGTAATTAAAATCTTGACCTACTGAAGTCTTGGAGAATTAAAAATGGCCCATAAGTAAATCATTATTCCTGGACCAAGAATCAAGTGACGAAGCAGTGTGTGATATCATAACCTCAACCTTTCGACAACATTAACTTTTTATCAAAATTTGTGGAGAGAATAGTACAGGCTCAGCCTAGTTTTCCCTTCAATGTCATAATTATATTATGATTGTAGTATTTTGTACAATAGATAAATAAATAAATAAATAAATAAATAACCATCCTCGGTAAATTAAGAATCAACATGCGAATTTTCAGTTGAGTAGTTCAGACGTGATGATGCGTCATTCGCGATTTTCCTATCCCCTTCGTGTATAAACCAGTTCTTTCATTTATTATATTATAGATAATTTCCTGTTTTTCCAGATTCAAACCAGTGTTTTGTATTGAATTTACTCTTCTTGAAACTGTCACATCAAGTTGTTTACTAGAGCCTGTCTTCACAAACTTTTATATATTAACTGTCATTAAATGCTACGGGGTCCAATCAGGGAAGCCTTCTTTTCTAGAAAGCCTTCTCTGATTGGTTAAAGTGATAGTTAATTACTGTTAAAGTTTAACAGGCTTTTGTGCAACCGGGCCTAGATCAGATACCGTACTAGTCTCGGTCGCTGCATCATCATCAATCTAAATTAAAATGGAAGATGAAACAATTGAAATTAAAACTCAAACATGAACTGTGTTTTAAGTAGAGAATTGATTTAAAAATTTGGACAATTTACAGTTTACTCTAAGCCATCCTCATCAACCCTCGCACAAGTCTAGGGGGTCCATGTGGCATCACCCTCAGACAAAAATGAGCCATCCAGTAATGATATTATGATAGAATACTGTCTATCATATTCCGTTATTGTTTCCATCATAGTAGAGTATAGAACATATAGAACACTGTCGCCAAGAAATTCTATATTATTTTACAGTGATTTCATGTTTTGTCACTGTTATTAGTGAAAAAAATTGTCTAGATTTTTCGTTTTTCTACCGACAAAGGGAATCTACCCAGTAAAACTATCTCAATCATAACTGGAACCACAGAACATTTCTCAGTTATTATAGAGATGTCCACGTTATAATGACAGTGGAGAAAGGTAGGAGAACAGCATTTCCGATTCTCTGCCTTGCCACTGCCTTCTATAGAGGATAGCTGGTACCGGTATATCTGATGTAATATCCGCTGTTCATTCTTGTTTCATCTAAAAAATACAGAGAGACCCAGAATAACGGGAACTTTTAAAAACGCCATAAAACACTAGTGGGAAGGGTAAAAATAGTACATTTCGCACCAAGAGCAGAAAATGAGATTTTTCCGGCTCGAAATCGGTTTTCAAGTCCGAGGATGTAGGCCGAGGACTAGAAAAGATTGAGAGCCGGAAAAACATTTTTGCCTGTGGTGCGAACGCTATTTTTCGCCACACACAAAAATAAACAATATATATATGAGAATAGTTGTTTACTAAGCACTTCTGAAAGCAGAAGTGGAAGGTGATAGCTCTAGCAAATCTGAGGTAATCTGAATATCAGGAAATTGTCCAAGTATTTTTATTTTTTATTCTGATTTGTATAAAACCCTAAAAGATGATGTTCAATTATGTGGGAGGTTGAGTTTATACTTCTTTATTCCTCCAAATTACAATAAGATGATATTATTATAAAAATAAATAATAATAATAAATAATAAATGTTATTTCCAAAAAACTAAAACTACAACATCAATTACAAAAATATTAGATAAATTACAATATTACATACAATAGTTAGTTACAAAGATTCTTATAATGTGTTCTTTACTTGTTTAGTTTTTCTGTGTGGAAATGACCTACTCCACTATGGCGTACCATGTTCTAGAGTGTTTTGTTAGTTTTTTTGTGTGTATTACAATTAGTTAGTGTTTAGTCTCATTAGGTGGTTAGTTGTTATTTGAAATGATGTTTTCTATGTTCTGCTTCCTTTGCTCATCAACCAATGTGTACTATTGCTTTGAACTTTCTAGGAGATTATCTGTTTAAAGTTTGCAGGGAGTAGATTATATAATTTTGGTGCTAAATGATTGAAATGTCTCTGGTATAGTGCCTTCCTTGCAACACTGGTGATGAGAAGATCCTGTATCTGGTGTTTGTGTTGTGGTTTTCTAGTTTGAAATGTTGTTGGGGTTCTTGTGTAATCTGCATAGTATCTCCTTGGAGTAAAGCTGTCTTGCATCCATCACGTCAAACTCATTGAATAGCTGGTCTGATGAATGCTTCAATTATTGAATATTGAACACAAATAATTAAAAGTTCTGTGATCAGCTATTTTTTGATCACCTTTCTCAGTTCCATGTTAGCGGCTGAAAGTGTACTCTTTCCGGCCTAGGCCGGAAGAAACTATTCTGACGTCAGACTAGAGTCGTCTGCAAACAATGTCTTTCAGATCTACGTAGGACTGGAAAACCTGCTTTCTTTCTGTGCAGTGCGGCGAAATGATTTTATTCAAACTAATGTGAAGTTCAAGACTTGCCATTTGAGAATTATTAATAACATCTATCACTTTTTGACAATTACTTATTCAAGATGGCTTCCTCCTGAACGAATCCACTCCTGAAATCTGTGTTGACGATTCCTCATTGATCGCTGCAACATCTGCGTTTCCTGGTCCCATGATCTGTCCACCTGCGATTTTCTGTTTGTGGAGCTATCTCAAATCAAACGTTTTCACAACTTGACCAATAACTGTGGTTGAATCATAACAGACAATTCAAAATTAAATTAACAACATCACAGCTGAAATGTTGCAGCAATTGTTCAGGAATCTCAACACAGATTTCAAGAGTGTAATCTTCAAGAGTGTAAATTTCAAGAGTGAGTATTGTTCAGGAGGAAGCCATCTTGAAGAAGTAATTGTCAAAAAGTGATAGATGTTATTAATAATTCTCAAATGGCAAGTCTTGAACTATACATTAGTTTGAATAGACTCATTTTTGCTCTTCCCACAAACGTTTTATGTCGTTTTTAAAAGTTCCCGTTATTCTGTGTCATTCTGTATATTTTACAATGATAAAATAATACATTTTCATCATTGAAGTTGAATATATTGTTAATTTATTATTTTTTGGCATTGTTAAAAAACTATGCTCCAATTTTACAAGGGAGATTGATTGATTGAGTACTTTATTTATGTAGATTACAATATATACTGGCTTATACACTTATATAAGCAATACAGCAAAATTATAGAATTTACATAATATAGACTAAGAAAATAATATTATTGAACTGTATATGATATGAAAAAGCAATTTGTATTATAATAAGTATAGATAATTATATTGTTATGCATCTACATAAATTGGCGGAGCTTTGGACATATCAATGTCCATTCTTCGAGAGGAATATTAAAAATATCCTCCCCACTAACTCTCTACCAAAACTAGTGAGAGTGAGGACTAGAGGAGAAAGAGTGAGTGAGTGAGTGAGGGAGGGAGTGGATGGGAAGAGATAGGAATCACATTGAATTGATGCACAAGATAATTATTATCCTTGGTAGGCTTGTTTTCCTTTTTCACTGTACCGTATCCTGAGCCCGCATTGTCCTCTCTTTCTTCTTCTTCACTTCTTCTTCTTCTTCTTCTTCTTCTCTTCTTCTTCTTCTTCTTTCTTCTTCTTCTTCATCCCAGCAACATCAGCTGTCTACTCACACACTCTCTTTGTGTCTGTAGTATGTTTGTTCGTGTACGATTATTTTTTCTAAATTTTTTTTGTTCCGTTTGATTGTTGTGCAGTTGTTACACCTGCGTGGTTAAAGTGTGGCGCCGCCGCCGATGGAAAAGGAAGGAGAATGGGAATATAGGGAAGAGGAGAGAGAGAGAGAAATATTGTAGATCTACAACAAGTTTGTAGTACGGTTGATAGGGGATGGGATATAAAACAGTGAAGTGAGAGCAGCTGGTCTTTCTTTCTTGAAGTTTAGAGTGATGGACAGGAAATCCATCTTGCTTATTCTTCTTCTTCTTCTTCTTCTTCTTCTTCTTCTTCTTCTTCTTCATCTTCTTCTTCTTCTTCTTCTTCTTCTTCTTCTTTTTCTTCCTTTTCTTCTTCGTCGACTGGTCAAAGCAGCAGTAACAATGTAATGAAAATGCAATAAATAATTGAAGAGCTTTTAAGTTTTTGTATTTTTATTTCCCTTGCCCTATTACCATAGGTAAGAAAAGTATTGCTTTCCAAAAAAATTAAGGTTCCCCAATTTCTAAATTTCTATACGTTTCAAGGTCCCCTGAGTCAAAAAAGTGGTTTTTGGGTATTGGTCTATATGTGTGTGTGTGTGTATGAGTGAGTGTATGTGCGTCTGTGTACACGATATCTCATCTCCCAATTAACGGAATGACTTGAAATTTGGAACTTAGGTCCTTCCCCTAAAAGGATTCGACACGAACAATTTCGA